>NC_041390.1:224951797-225003301 GCF_002162155.2 Triticum dicoccoides | reverse complement strand
GAACAGGACCCCGTGGTGTAGAGGGCTGGGTGAACAGTAGACAGTGGAGGGGTGCCCGTGGAGGGGTGGTTGAACAGGACCTCGTGGTGTGGAGGGCTGGATGAACAGTAGACGGTGGAGGGGTGCCCGTGGAGGGGTGGTTGAACAGTAGCCAGTGGAGTAGCGCGTGGTGGAGGCTGGATGAACAGGAGCCCGTGGAGGCTGGAGGAGGTCGACGGTAGCCCATGGAGGCTGGAGGAGGTCGACGGTGGAGATGAACAGTATCCCATGGAGTCCCGTTTTGCGGTACGCCACACCCCTCCCGATGAACAAGACCCCCGTTTCAACCGTAGGAGGTCCGTTTCGTTCGTTTTGCGGTATGCCACACCCCTCCCGATCAACAGGACCCCCGTTTCGACCGTAGGAGGTCCGTTTCCTCCGTTTTGCCGTACGCCACACCCCTCCCGATCAACAGGACCCCTGTTTCGACCGTAGGAGGTATGTTTCCTCCGTTGTGTGGTACGCCAGGCCTCGTTTACATCGCTTGTTCCATCCAAGCCCTCCCGATGAACACGACCACGCATTCCGTTCCAACACAGCCGGTTGTCTCCCATGCGTTCCGTTGCCTCCTGATGAACACGAAGCATTCCGTTGCCTCCCCATGAACACGATGCATTCCATTGCCTCCCCATGAACACGATGCATTCCGTTGCCTCCCCATGAACACGACGACGATGTTGTTTCTCCGTTCCGACCACGCCATGTACACGAGCCATGGCCGTACGTATGTGCGAGTAGGCGTTCGAGACCCCGCCCGTATGTACACATACGTGGCCGAATTTTCTTTCTTGCACCCTGGCCGCTATACGTACGTGTACATGCTACGTGCGCGCCTCTACTACGACACGTACGCGCCTCTACTACGACATGTGTGCGCCTCTACATCCACCAGTATATATGTACGTACACATTCGCAACCAGAACGACAATGTTATGTACGCTTCGACCAGGTGGGTCCCGACTGTCAGGCACTTCCTTGCCTGCGAAGATGTAGCTGGTGGGTCCCAGCAGTCAGGGGGGCGAATCGTTTTTTTTTGCCCGTACGCACTTCCGTGCGTGCGAAGATGTAGCTGGTGGGTCCCAGCAGTCAGGGGCAAACATTTTTTTCGCAAAATACCGTGGCCCGTCCGGTGGGTCCCCGCTGTCAGGTGGAGGAATGATTATTTTGCACGTAATAAGGAGGCACTTCCTTGCTGCGGCCGTGGACCCAGCTATAGCCTCTCCATGTAAAGTCCATGTCCAATGGAAGTCGTTCCTTGACCACATTGACCACGCCGCGCCGAGAGCACTAGGGCAGTGGACAACGGCGAGGCCTAGGAAGGGGACAAGGCGGAGCCGGGGAAGACGCGGCAGTGGATGACCATGCGTAGAGGATCACGAGGGTTCACTGGTTCGCTGCAGTGTGAGCCTGTCGTCGCTACAGAATAACAGGGGGTGTCGGTCATTGACCATGTTGACCAGGCCGCGCCGAGAGCAATAGGGCGGTGGACGACAGCGAGACCTAGGAAGGGAACGTCATGGAGGCATGGAAGACTCGGCAGTTGTTTCCCACGCGGAGGGGAGTATGACTGTACGAGGGTTTATTGGTTCGTCTGTCGTCGCTGGAGAATAACAGCAGGTGTGGGTGAGTAGAGGGATGGCTAGGCCAGCGATGGGAGTACAGTGGGGCGGTGAGGCCTGCGCGGCAGCACAGCCAGCCGCGGGGAGGAGGGAGCAGGCAGTCCCGCCGGCGCTTGTTTGAGCGGCTGGAGCAGGAAGAGCAGAGATTGAAGAAGCATGACGGCCGTTCGATGGACATCCAACAGTCACTGCTTCTGTGTCAACCTTTTTTTAGGAAAGCCTCAAATCTGTGGAAAAACAGCATACAGCCCATCTGCCATTATTTCTAATAATTTACAGCCCATTTGCTAATTCTTAATGTTTTTTGGAGCTCATATTCTTTTTGTTAGAATTACATCCCATATTGTGGCCACGGTTAAAAAATTATACGAAATTTTGCATATTTCGGTGCGGTCCGAACTGTTTTTAATCCCGAAATTTGGACTCACATTCAAACTGATTTTAAAAATAAATGTATATCAATATAAAATCCAAAAAATTCTCCACGCATAAAAATTAATGTAATTTAAAATCTCGTAATGAAAGAAAGATATTTGGAACTAATTGCCGGTTTGATGTGTTTTAAAAATGTACAACCCATTTCTCATTACTGATGGGCCATTTTCTCGGCCAGCCGAATGAAAGCTCTCCTCGTCTTGAATGATTTGCAGCCCAACGGGCCTGACAAAGTGACTTACTTGGAAAATCACAAAAAACTGGGCTGTGGCCATGGACCCAGCTGTCAGCCACTCCACGTACAGTACTCTTATGATGGAAGTCATTCCTTGACCATGTTGACCATGCCGCATGGAGAGCACCACGGCGGTGGACGATAGCGAGGCCTAGGAAGGGGACGACGCGGAGCCGGGGAAGACGCGGCTGTGGAAGCCCGCGCGGAGAGGAGTACGAGGGTTCACTGGTTCGGTTGCGGTGTGAGGCTGCCGTCGCTGCAGGGCCTGACAGCGGGGGGAATGTTTTTTCGCAAACTGTCGGGACCCCAATTCCATGTCACATCGATCTAGCTGGTAACACCTCATATCACTTTGTGGCCTCACGCACGGTATTCCCACGGGTGTCGTCTTACCCTGGCCCGGGACCGTTTGCGCCTTTTGGCTCACGTATATGATTGTGTCGTTAGCATCCATATGACAGAGAACCTGTGCCGACATGGCTAGTCGTGAACCCAAAGCGGCACTAACCTATGGGGACAGGCATACATGATTCACATCGAGCATGTCGGTCAACAACGTGTGAATCCGGGCTGTAGCACTGGGCTAACAGGACTCTGGATGTCACCGCGTGACATTTCCCCAAAGGGACAGACACAGGAACAAAGTGAAACACATGCCGGCCAGTCAAGTGTCCTGAGCAGTAGTGCTGGGCTAGCAAGACTCCGGTGAACCGGGCTGTAGCGGACTACTATGGCTCAAGAAAGCACTAGACTACATTTCCCCATATGTGAGGCTGCCAAGGATAAACAACTAGATTGTCGGATCCCACACATAGAAATACACGTCACACGTACGCATAACATGCAAGTATGTGATGTACAACATGGCATCACAACATAACGCAACTCATATAGATAAAGGCCAAGAAGAGCCACATAGCATAAAATACAAACAGGGGTCACATGACCCATCATTCAGAGCATACAAGCAACGGAAGCATTACATGTCTGGGTACAGACAACTACAAAAGAAGAGGCTAAGAGGCCTGACTATCTACAAGTCCCTCCCAAGGACACAAGATCGTAGCTGAGGTGCAAGCTACTCGTCGAAGTCCAAGCGGTACTACTAGTGAGACAGATGTCTCACCTACAAAACATAAATAAAGCAAACGTGAGTACAAAGGTACTCAGCAAGACTTACATCAGATCCTATCATACATGCATTTGTATCAAGAAGGTGATGTGGGGTTTAGTTGCAGCAAGCCAGCTTTGACTCGGTGGCTATCCTGTTCTACGACAACGAGAAACTTCTTTGAGGTGAGCCAGCGCACACGAGTCCACTAAACACCACATCAAATACACTACTATGGATTCATCCTCGTCTCCTTATGAGAAGGCCATCCATAGCACTCACACTTGTCTTGATCATTTTAGAGTATCCACTTTAAGTTGTCTATGTACCATGTAGGCATCCAAGAAGTCCATAACCAAGGACACGGCTATTCGAATAGATCAAGATAACCCTGCAGGGGTGTACTTCTTCACACATGCTCTCACCACTTATCACCATGTACACGTCATGTACCTGGGCAACCTTCAAGTGGAAGCCTGGCGAGGGTGTCGGCCACGACCTGACTAACCACATAAGACTCTAGTCCAGGTTTATCGCCTATTCAGGTTCCATCCGCAAGGAGATCCGACCGGGGTGTCGCTCACGGCCCCAAACGATATGTGCAGGGTTCCCAAGCCCACCTTGCCGGATGGATCTACGCTTGGTACACCATGCCACTTGTGCCTAGTCTGTCCCAAGCCCACCTGGTCGGGTGCCACTTGGTAGACTACTCACACTACCTACAAACACCAGAAACTATTTGCGACTCCTGGACAGAGATCAAGTTGGCTAATAAGTCGAGAGGGGCACTTAAGCATTCCAATGTGTGGTAGTAGCTAGTCATTGGACAACATACACGGAACTCAGTGCTTAAGGACGGTTCCAATGAGACAACCCACCATGTACTCCTACATGGCCTCTCACCGCTACCTTTACCAAATCGTGTTCACACGCTTAACTCTCAGCACCAGAACATATTGTACCACTCCAGTTCAGTCCCGATGAATCAGACCTGACACAACTCTAAGCAATAGCAGGCATGGCATGGCAAGAACACAACATGGCTCAATCAACTCCTACACATACTAGTGAGTTTTAACTATTTACTGTGGCAATGACAGGTCATGCAGAGGAATGGGTTCAACTACCGCAGCGTAAAGTAGCAGTTGAATCGTTGTTGTCCTAATGCAATAAAAGAGAGCAGGAGCGAGAGAGTAGGATTGTATCGGAATGAACAAGGGGGGGTTTGCTTGCCTGGTAGATCAACAGGGGGCACTGCTCCTCAGACAGGTACTCTCGAACACTCTCAAGAGCAGGACCTATCGAGAAGGAACGGTGTCGGAAATCAAATACAAGCATATGCAACAATATGATGCATGAACATGGCATGAGTATGTGATGTTGTTTGAGTTAATGCATCTAGCATTTATTTCGTTGAAGTCCATTTGAACCAAGGGTTCAAATACAACTCCAAATTAAGCTCTAAAACATGCCATAAGTGTGTTTCATATATACAGCATGTATAGGTTGGTTTGTCATGCATGAAAATGGTACAGATGGATAGATTGAATTTTTCTGATAATTTTTCATATATAAATTATTTCAATCTGAGCTACGGTTGAATTTCTATGAATTTTTGAAGTTTATAACAATTTCTGGAATTCCTGATTTAATTTAATACCAAAAAAAAGCTTATTGCGTCAGCACTGCATCATGCTGACGTCAGCAGTCAACAGAGCGGCCCAGGTCAAACCTGACCTGTGGGTCCCACGGGTCAGTGACCCAGTGCTGCCTAGGTCACAGACAGGTGGGGTCGGGTCAACGCCCACATCAGCATAGTCAAAGCTGAAATGTGGGCCCACTATAATTAGATTAATCTTAATCTTGCTTAGTTAGCCGGTTAGTTAGGCAGTTTGGCCCCGCTGTCTGTGTCCCAGGGTGTTACTAACTGCGTCATTAACCCTAATTAATCATGCCATGTCAATGTCGCCGGATTAAGGGCCGGTGACCTTACAGTGCGGCGGTGACTCGCCGGCCGGGCGTTTCCGGCGATGGATGGCCGCGTGTGTGGGTTCTATGGAATGCCCGCAGTGTGGCGCGTCCAGGGGTGGTCGTGGGGATGCCGGGGATGGGCTGCAGCGGTGAGGGCGGCGAGCTTTGCGGCTGCGGTGCTCGGTGGTGTGCGGGTGCTGCGCCGGGGCTCGCTACCGAGTTGCATGTGCTGCACGACAGCGCCAGGGGTGCTCTAGGGCGCGCCCGTTGCACGACGGCAGCGAACGGAGAACGGGGAGCACGTGTGCTGCTGCAATGGCAGAGCCGAGCTTCGGCTCGTGCGGCAAGGGAGCTAGAGGGCACGGGAGGACAAGGGAGAAGGGGGAGATGACGGCGGGGCTCACGGAGATTCGAACAGCGTCGTCGTTAAGCTCGGGGAGGCACTGGACGACGCAGATCGACGGGCAAAGTCCGGCGGCAGATGCGGTGGTGACGAGCTCGGAGGCGTCATCACAGGAAGTCCGGTGATGTGACCTTCGTCTTGGTGAGGCGGTGCTCGACGGCGGACCAGTGGGACACGACAACGGGGCTCGGCATGGGTAGTAGGTACGGCAACGATGAGCGGCGGCGACGGTGCGTTCGGGTGTGCGAGAGAGAGAGAGCGAGGGAGAGACGAAGGGGGAGAGTGAGGAGGTCAGGGGGTCCAAACGGCAGCGGCGTGTCGTTGGCGGCATCGCGCTGGTTAGGGGAGGGCCAGGTAGGCAGCTGCGTGCCGGCGTGCGCGGGTGCCGTGCTCGGCCTTGCCTCTGCCAGTAGGCAGAGGTTGAGGACGGGTTTGCCCCTGGGGGCTTTGCCAGGTGAGCACTCTCTCTCTCTCTCTCTTTCTAATTCTGTTTCTGTTTTCTATTTATTTGATTTGTTTTGAGTTAGTAAAAATACTAACTCATTTTGTAAAATCCTGACAAAAATTGTGGGCACTATTTGAATTATTTCCAACAGCCCCCAATTGTTTTCAGAAGTATTGAAGCATTTAAAATATTTATAGGAATTAAATGCTCCAATTCAAATACAATATGATTTAACTCAAAAATCCATAAATGTCCAAGAAATATGCTCATCATTTTTGGCAGAGGTTTTCACCTTTATCATAAATCATGAACATTTTCAAAGGGCATTTTGGGTTTATTGAAAATGATTTTATGTTGAACCTATTTGATTTGTTCTGGTGCTAGGGTTTGATCAATCCCCGTTTCAAATTTAAAAGAAATTTAGACATGATGCAACATGAAAGCTAGCCTAGGTCATACCAGAACTAGGGATGTGACAACTCGCCCCCACTCGGAAGAATCTCGTCCCGAGATTCAGGAGTTGGCGGAAAGAAAGCGAGGTACTCAAGTTGAAGACGATCTTCACGCTCCCAGGTAGCTTCTCTTTCGGAATGATGAGACCACTGGACCTTGAGAAACTTGATGTTATGACATCGAGTGACACGCTCTGCTTGATCCAGAATGCGGACGGGGTACTCTCGATAAGTGAGGTTATCTTGGAGATCAAGTGTTTCGTGGTCCACTCTGCGGATGGGATCCGAGAAGCAACGCCTGAGTTGGGAGACGTGGAAGACATCATGTACTCGATAAAGATGTGGGGGTAGTTCCAACTGGTAGGCAACCTCTCCTTGTTTAGCGAGAATGCGAAAAGGACCAATGTAACGAGGAGCCAACTTGCCCTTGATACCGAAACGATGGGTACCCTTCAAGGGAGTAACCCGAAGATAAGCCTTGTCGCCAACTTCATAAGCCACTTCCTTATGACGACGGTCATACTGGCTCTTTTGCCGAGATTGGGCTGTTTTCAAATTCTCACGAATGATGCGAACTTGCTCTTCTGCCTCCTGGATCATATCCGGTCCAAAGAATTGTCTTTCACCGGTTTCTGACCAGTTCAAAGGTGTTCGAGATCTTCGTCCATACAGAACCTCAAAAGGAGCTTTCTTGAGGCTGGATTAGTAGCTATTGTTATAAGCAAACTCGGCGAAGGGAAGACACTTCTCCCAATCCATACCGAATGAGATAACACAAGCTCTAAGCATGTCTTCGAGAATTTGGTTGACCCTTTCCACCTGACCACTTGATTGAGGGTGGAAAGCGGTACTGAAGGAAAGGTGGGTGCCCATAGCAGTTTGGAAACTCTCCCAGAAATGAGAAGTGAAAAGACTACCACGGTCTGAATTGATCTCTAGTGGAACACCATGAAGTGACACTATTCAAGAAATATATAAGTCAGCGAGCTGACTAGCAGTGATACTCTCTCGAACAGGTACGAAGTGAGCCACTTTGGAAAGACGATCAATGACTACGAAGATAGCATTATTCCCTCTCTTGGTCTTGGGAAAGCTGGTGATGAAGTCCATACCAACTTTATCCCATTTCCACTCAGGAATAGCTAAAGGTTGAAGGGTGCCAGCAGGCCTTTGATGCTCTGCCTTAACGCGGCGAAAAACGTCACAGTTAGCATGAACTGAGCTATTTCTCTCTTCATCCTAGTCCACCAGAACCTCTGGCGTAGGTCCTGATACATCTTAGTACTACCGGGATGAATCGTGAGAGGGGATTCATGTGCCTCCTTAAGAATCAGTTGTCGCAGATGTTAATTCTTGGGAATCACCAAGCGATTCTCAAAGAAAACAACACCTCGATCATCCATAGAGAAACATCCACCAACTCCCTTCTTAATGTTTCTCTTGATGTGGATAACACCCCTATCAAACTTCTGATTAGTAATGATCTGATCCTCAAGGGTAGGTTTCGCCACCAAGGTAGAAAGGAATCCGTGAGGAGCAATGTGAAGGTTAAGCTTACATAATTCCTCATGGAGAAGTGGCTGGCCCTGTTGCAACATGAGATTGTTGCAATAGGACTTACGACTTAGCGCATCAGCCATGACATTCCCCTTGCCTGGGGTGTAGGTAATTCCTAAGTCGTAATCTAAGATCAACTCCAACCAACATCTTTGCCTAAGGTTCAAATCTGGTTGGGTGAAGATATACTTGAGACTCTGGTGGTTGGTGTATATCTTGCAACGTTTACCGAGAAGGTAATGTCGCCAGGTCTTAAGTGCATAGACTACGGCTGCAAGCTCTAGGTCATGTGTAGGATAATTCTCCTCATGTGGATGCAACTGTCGAGATGCATAGGAAATCACATGGCGATCTTGCATAAGGATGCAACCTAGTCCGTGTCGTGAGGCGTCACAGTAGATAACAAAGTCTTTAGTGAAATCTGGTGGCACAAGTACGGGAGCAGAAGTCAGGCGTCTTTTCAGTTCCTGAAAATTGTACTCACACTGTGGGGGCCACTCAAACTTTTTATCTTTCTTGAGAAGTTCCGTGAGAGGTTTGGCCACTTTGGAGAAATTCTCAACGAAGCGGCGACAATAACTGGCTAGGCCAAGGAAACTCCTAACTTGCTTAACCTTCAGGTGGAGTCCAATCAAGAATGGCTTGAACTCTTTCGAGATTTATAGCAATGCCCTTACCAGAGATTACGTGGCCGAGATAGGTCACTTCTGCCAACCAAAATTCGCACTTGGAGAACTTGGCATAAAGGCAGTGTTCTCTGAGTTTTTCTAACACAAGTCTAAGATGTTCGGCATGCTCTTCCTCGTTATTCGAGTAAATAAGGATATCATCGAGGTAAACCACGATGAACTTATCTAGGTACTCCATGAAGATCGAGTTCATCAAGCGGGAGAATGTAGCTGGAGCATTGGTTAGACCGAAGGACATGACGGTGTACTTGTACTGGCCATAACAAGTGACGAAAGCCGTCTTAGGAATGTCCCCGTTTCTGATCTTGATTTGGTGGTAGACTAACCTCAAATCCATCTTGGAGAAGACTGAGGATCCAGCGAGCTGATCATACAGATCGTTGATCCTGGGGAGCGGATACTTGTTCTTTATCGTGACCAAATTAACGGGACGATAATCTACAACCATTCGGTCCGTACCATCCTTCTTCTTGATGAAGAGAACGGGGCAAGCCCAGGAAGAAGAACTAGGATGGCTCATCAAGTTGTTTCTTAACCTCGGCTAGCTCTAAGGGTGCCATCTTGTAAGGTCTCCTAGAAATTGGGGCGGTTCCGGGGATAAGATCTATAACAAACTCTACATCTCTGTCAGGTGGAATACCTGGCACTTCCTCTGGAAAGACATCCGGAAAGTCGCGGACTACCAGGATATCTTCAAGGTCGGGAAGAGGGCTGGCATTTAGAGAATATAGTTGACGCCTTGCAATTTTGGTGGAGACAGTGACTATCTTGCTAGAGGGGTGTGTGAGCTAAACAGACATGGTGTAACAATCAATCTTGGCATAATGAGCTTTCATCCAGTCCATACCCAAGATGATGTTAATATCTAAAGACTTGAGGGATATCAAGGAAGCTAGAAATACAAGTCTGTTAACATGTATTTCATTGCCATAACTTATCCTAGAAGTTTGCCACTTGGATCTAGGAGTTTGAATGAGTAGTGGGGAGGGCATATCACAAAATGACATGTCGTGCAAACGGGCATAACTTTCGGAAATGAAGGAGTGAGATGCCCCAGTATCGAATAGAACCGAAGCTGGGTGATAGTTGACAAGGAGTGTACCAAGAACGACATCTGGATCATCATGAGCGTCTTTAGCTGAGACGAGATGCACACGTCCAAGTTCAGTGGGAGCTGACTTGGCACTGATCATCTGGTGTGAAGGCTTACTACCACGGCCAACAGACTTCTCGGGCTAGGGTGGAGCAACACGGGTCTGAGTGCAAATACGGGCAATGTGGCCTGGCTCTCCGCACTTGTAACAAATCTTGGAGGTAGGACAAGGACCCGCATTGACAAGTGGTCTACCAATAGGCATGGGTGTAGCATACGGTTGAACTGGGTGAGGAGCCACACAAGAAGGCCTTGGTGTATAACCGGGTGGAAGAGCGGAGTTCGGAACCCAAATCTGGCGCTTCTGAGAACTAGAACCGGAGGAAGAACCCAAATCACGGGTGTGCTTACGAGATTCCTCGTAGGTGAGTTGAGCTGTCTCTGCATTAATGGCCTTGTTCACAAGAGCGTGGAATGTATCAA
Source organism: Triticum dicoccoides (assembly GCF_002162155.2). Lineage (NCBI taxonomy): Eukaryota > Viridiplantae > Streptophyta > Magnoliopsida > Poales > Poaceae > Triticum > Triticum dicoccoides. The sequence continues at coordinate 224,992,768 of NC_041390.1, read as the reverse complement.
AGTGATGCAGGTGGAGATCATGACGCAACTTGGGGTTGAGACCCTTCCGGAACCTAGCCTGCTTCTTGGCGTCTGTGGACACCTCTTCTGTAGCATAGCGGGCAAGGTTCTCAAATTCCCTACTGTAAGCATCAATAGCCATCTTACTCTGGATGAAACTACAAAACTCTTCTCTCTTGCGGTCAATGAGAGCCTGAGGAATGTGATGCGCGCGAAAGGCCTCAGTGAAATCTCTTCAGGTGGTTATCTGGCCAGCTGGAAGCATAGCCTCATAGTTCTGCCACCAAAGACTAGTAGGACCTTCGAGGTGATATGTAGCATAGGTGACCTTGTCACTTTCAGCTACGTTCGCAGAACGCAGCTTGTGAGTGATACTACGAAGCCAGTCATCTGCATCGAGTGGTTCGATGGAATGATGGAAGGTAGGTGGTTTCAGACCAATGAAATCATAGATGGTCGCTGACTCTTTGCACTGGGATGCGGTGTTCTCCTCGATACATGCTAACAAGCGGTTGGTCTCATGCTTGTTCATCTCAACTTCTAACATGAACTTTGCCAACGAAGACTGATCGGGAGGAACCTCATCCCTACCATCTCCGTGGTTCCGGCTACGAGCAACAGAACTTCGATTAACCGGCAACATCCTGAAGAATGAAACCAAGGAAAACAAGGATGGATTCAGCGTCATCATAAGGGTGTAGAATAAAGTACAAGGAAAATACTATCTCTTAAACTCCTAGGACAATTCCGGCAGCATAACGGCAGTAAAATGCTCGAAATGAGACATCCTGCAAATGATGGGGTAGCACCATACTCAATATCACCACTTAAGGTTCTAAGATATTACTAAGCAGACTACACCGGAAGTACTTGAAAACTGGAATATGATCTGATCAACCAATTCTATGGGACTACAGAGTAGTAACACATGATCCTGATAGACGGGAGAGGAAGCCTAGTTCCTTAACCCCGTAGGAAAGATAGGATGACTCAGATCAGAAGGGCATGAGGTATAAGGAGTAAAAAGAGCCTTACGTTCCCTTCCACAATCAATTCCCTTATATAACTAATGAATTTCTAGACTCAACTTTGACCAGGTTGGCTTGGAAATCCTACAGGCAGTCAGGCTCTGATACCAAAACTGTCAGGACCCCGATTCCAAGTCACATCGATCTAGCCGGTAACACCTCATATCACTTTGCGGCCTCACGCACGGTATTCCCACGGGTGTCGTCTTACCCTGGCCCGGGACCATTTGCGCCTTTTGGCTCACATATATGATTGTGTCGTTAGCATCCATATGACAGAGAACCCGGGCCGACATGGCTAGTCGTGAACCCAAAGCGGCACTAACATATGGGGACAGGCATAGATGATTCACATCGAGCATGTCGGTCAGCAGCGTGTGAATCCAGGCTGTAGCACTGGGCTAACAGGACTCCGGATGTCACCGCATGACATTTCCCCGAAGGGACAGACACAGGAACGAAGTGAAACACATGCCGGCCAGTCAAGTGTCCTAAGCAGTAGCGCTGGGCTAGCAGGACTCCGGTGAACCGGGCTGTAGCGGACTACTATGGCTCAAGAAAGCACTAGACTACATTTCCCCATATGTGAGGCTGCCAAGGATAAACAACTAGATTGTCGAATCCCACACATAGAAATACACGTCACACTACGAACATGCAAGTATGTGCTGTACAACATGCCATCACAACATAACGCAACTCATATAGATAAAGGCCAAGAAGAGCCACATAGCATAAAATACAAACAGGGGTCACATGACCCATCATTCAGAGCATACAAGCAACAGAAGCATTACATGTCTGGGTACAGACAACTACAAAAGAAGAGGCTAAGAGGCCTGACTATCTACAAGTCCCTCCTAAGGACACAAGATCGTAGCTGAGGTGCAAGCGACTCGTCGAAGTCCAAGCGATACTACTAATGAGACAGATGTCTCACCTGCAAAACATAAATAAAGCAAACGTGAGTACAAAGGTACTCAGCAAGACTTACATCAGATCCTACCATACATGCATTTGTATCAAGAAGGTAATGTGGGGTTTAGTTGCAGCAAGCCAGCTTTGACTCGGTGGCTATCCTGTTCTACGACAACGAGAAACTTCTTTGAGGTGAGGCAGCGCACACGAGTCCACTAAACACCACATCAAATACACTACTATGGATTCATCCTCGTCTCCTTATGAGAAGGCCATCCATAGCACTCACACTTGTCTTGAGCATTTTAGAGTATCCACTTTAAGTTGTCTATGTACCATGTAAGCATCCAGGAAGTCCATAACCGAGGACACGGCTATTCGAATAGATCAAGATAACCCTGCAGGGGTGTACTTCTTCACACACGCTCTCACCACTTATCACCATGTACATGTCATGTACCTCAGCAACCTTTAAGAGGAAGCCTGGTGAGGGTGTCGGCCACGACCTGACTAACCACATAAGACTCTAGTCCAGGTTTATCGCCTATTCGGGTTCCATCCGCAAGGAGATCCGGCCGGGGTGTCGCTCACGGCCCCAAATGATATGTGCAGGGTTCCCAAGACCACCTCGCCGGATGGATCTACGCTTGGTACACCGTGCCACTTGTGCCTAGTCTATCCCAAGCCCACCTGGCCGGGTGCCACTTGGTAGACTACTAACACTACCTACAAACACCAGAAACTATTTGCGACTCCTGGACAGAGATCAAGTTGGCTAATAAGTCGAGAGGGGCACTTAAGCATTCGAATGTGTGGTAGTAGCTAGTCATTGGACAACATACACGGAACTCAGTGCTTAAGGACGGTTCCAGTGAGACAACCCACCATGTACTCCTACATGGCCTCTCACCGCTACCTTTACCAAATCGTGTTCACACACTTAACTCTCAACACCAGAACATATCGTACCACTCCAATTCAGTCTCGATGAATCAGACCTGACACAACTCTAAGCAATAGCAGGCATGGCATGGCAAGAACACAACATGGCTCAATCAACTCCTACACATGCTAGTGGGTTTTAACTATTTACTGTGGCAATGACAGGTCATGCAAAGGAATGGGTTCAACTACCGCAGCATAAAGTAGCAGTTGAATCGTTGTTGTCCTAATGCAATAAAAGAGAGCAGGAGGAGAGAGTAGGATTGTATCGGAATGAACAAGGGGGGGTTGCTTGCCTGGTAGATCAACAGGGGGGGCATTCTCCTCAGACAGGTACTCTCGAACACTCTCCGGAGCAGGACCTATCGAGAAGGAACGGTGTCAGAAATCAAACACAATCATATGCAACAATATGATGCATGAACATGGCATGAGTATGTGATGTTGTTTGAGTTAATGCATCTAGCATTTATTTTGTTGAAGTCCATTTGAACCAAGGGTTCAAATACAACTCCAAATTAAGCTCTTAAACATGCCATAAGTGTGTTTCATATATACAGCATCTATAGGTTGGTTTGTCATGCATGAAAATGGTACAAATGGATAGACTGAATTTTTCTGATATTTTTTCATATATAAATTATTTCAATCTGACCTACGGTTGAACTTCTATGAATTTTTGAAGTTTTTAACAATTTCTGGAATTCCCGATTTAGTTTAATACCAGAAAAAAGCTTATTGCGTCAGCACTGCATCACGCTGACGTCAGCGGTCAATAGAGCGGCCCAGGTCAAACCTGACCTGTGGGTCCCACTGGTCAGTGACCCAGTGCTGCCTAGGTCACAGACAGGTGGGGTCGGGTCAACGCCCACATCAGCATAGTCAAAGCTGAAACGTGGGCCCACTTTAATTAGATTAATCTTAATCTTGCTTAGTTAGCCGGTTAGTTAGGCAGTGGGGCCCGGCTATCTGTGTCCCAGGGTGTTACTAATTGCGTCATTAACCCTAATTAATCGTGCCACGTCAGCGTACCCGGATTAAGGGCCGGCGACCTTACAGTGCGGCGGCGACTCGCCGGTCGGCCGTTTCCGGTGACGGATGGCCGCACGGATGGGTTCTATGGAACGCCCGTAGTGCGGCGCGTCCATGGGTGGTCGTGGGAATGCCGGGGATGGGCTGCAACGGTGAGGGCGGCGAGCTTTGCGGCGGCGGAGCTCGGTGGTGTGCGGGTGCTGCACCGGGGCTCGCTACCGAGCTGCCTGTGCTGCACGACAGCGCCAGGGGTGCTCTAGGGCGCGCCCGTTGCACGACGGCAGCGAACGGAGCAAGGGGAGCACGCGTGCTGCGGCAATGGCGGAGCCGAGCTTCAGCTCATGCGGCAAGGGAGCTAGAGGGCACGGGAGGACAGGGGAGAAGGGGGAGATGACGGCGGGGCTCACGGAGATTCCAACGGCCATGGTTGAGCTCGAGGAGGCACTGGACGACGCAGATCAACGGGCGAAGTCTGGCGGCAGATGCGGCGGTGACGAGCTCGGAAGCATCGTCATAGGAAGTCCGGTGATGTGACCTTCGTCTTGGTGAGGCGGTGCTCGACGGCGGACTAGTGGGACACGACAACGGGGCTCGGCGTGGGCAGTAGCTACGGCGATGGTGAGCGGCGGCGACGGTGCGTTTGGATGTGCGAGAGAGAGAGCGAGGGAGAGACGGAGGGGGGAGAGTGAGGAGGTCAGGGGGTCCAGATGGCAGCGGCGTGTCGTTGGCGGCATCGCCCTGGCCAGGGGAGGGCCAGGCAGGCAGCTGCGTGCCGGCGTGCGCGGGCGCCGTGCTCGGCCTTGCCTCTGCCAGTAGGCAGAGGTTTAGGACGGGTTTGCCCCTGGTGGGCTGGCCAACAATGCTAGGCCTAGGGGCTTTGCCACGTGAGCACTCTCTCTCTCTCTCTTTCTAATTCTGTTTCTGTTTTCTATTTATTTGATTTGTTTTGAGTTAGTAAAAATACTAACTCATTTTGTAAAATCCTGACAAAAATTGTGGGCACTATTTGAATTATTTCCAACAGCCCCCAATTGTTTTCAGAAGTATTGAAGCATTTAAAATATTTATAGGAATTAAATGCTCCAATTCAAATACAATATGATTTAACTCAAAAATCCATAAATGTCCAAGAAATATGCTCATCATTTTTGGCAGAGGTTTTCACCTTTATCATAAATCATGAACATTTTCAAAGGGCATTTTGGGTTTATTGAAAATGATTTTATGTTGAACCTATTTGATTTGTTCTGGTGCTAGGGTTTGATCAATCCCCATTTCAAATTTAAAAGAAATTTAGACATGGTGCAACATGAAAGCTAGCCTAGGTCATACCAGAACTAGGGATGTGAGAACGGTGGCCCATCAGGTGGGTCCTAGCAGTGAGGGGGCAAACGTTTCTTTCACAAAATACGGTGGCCCGTCCAATGGGTCCCTGCTGTCAGTTGGAGGAATCATTATTTTCCGTGTAATAAGGAGGCACTTACTTGCTGCGGCCGTGGACCCAGCTGAGACTCTCCACGTAAAATATACTTCCGATCGAAGTCGTTCCTTGACCACATTGACCTCGCCGCGTTCCGTTGCATGCATGCGTCCATGGGCATGGTGCGTCCCCACTGTCAGCCTCTCACGTACAGTCATCTTCCGATGACTCTCGGTTGTTGACCATGTTGACCACACCGTGTAGAGCACACCCAGACTGGAACGACCCGGAGATGGGGAAGACGGGGCAGTGGAGTCGCAGATGGAGAGGAGTGGGAAACTTCAATGGTTCGGGTGTGCGGCAGCACAGCCGCGGTGCCGCCCATGGGAGTCAACAGCAAGAACAGAGGTTGAAGAAGGAGCATAGCTGTTGGATTAACATCCAATGGTCCAGCTTCTAGAATCATTTGTTGATTAAGTTGAAAAAGCCGTGCGTACATGTCCGCTTAGTAGGCCCACAAGTCAGTCACCAAATCTGACGGGTCCCAGCTGTCAACGGGATGAATAATTTTTTTCACAAAACAAGGAGGCACTTCCTTCCGTGCGAAGATACAGCCGGTGGGTCCCAGCTGTCAGGTGGAGGAAACATTATTTTTTAGCTTAATAAGGAGGAACTTTCCTTGCGTGCGACCATGGACCTCGTGGGTCCCAGCCATCAGGCTCTCCACGTACACTCCTCTTCTGATGACTCGTTTGTTGACCACGCCGCACCGAACGCAGCGAGGCGGTGGACGACGGTGAGGCCCCGGACGGGAACGACTTGGAGATGGGAAAACGCGGCAGTGGAGTCGCAGATTGAGAGGAGGAGAAGGGTTATAATTGGTTCTGTTGTGGTTGGTGCTGTAGTCTGTGGAGAATAACAGGAGGTGTCGAGGGGTGGAGGGATAGCCTGGCCGGCGGTGGGGTAGCGCTTCGCAGTGATGCGTGCTAAGCAGAGCCGCTAGCCGCTGGATGCCGGACCAGGCGGTCCCGGCGACGCTGGAGGAAGAAGACGAGAGATTGAAGGTGCATGCCGGCCGTTGGATATAAATCCAATGGTTGTGGATGACACAATCATTTGTTAACCAAGTTGACAACGCCCTACGTAGGCTTCGACCTATTGGCCCACATGTCAGCCTGCAAGAATGTGGCATATATTTAACCCATGTTTTCTAGAAATTACAGTCCATTTGCTGGGCTGGGTCAACAAATAATTTCGCGTCAATCAGGCCCATTTATATTTTCTAAGAAATCCCAGCCCATTTGCACTTCCTTGAAATACACGTATTAAGTGGGCTCGTTATATATAATGTTGTGTTAGAAGGAGCAACTAATATCAAAGAATAAACCGGAGAGGCACATTATATATATATATAATTAAGAAATTAGCGAGTTATTGCTCAAAATAAAAATGAGCGCGTTATTATTAAATTGGTCCTTAAAATCTTCGCAAGCTTTTGTACGCAATCACCAGGATTTTCCTTGCCTGTGAGTAAAAAACAACCAGGGTTTTCCTTGCCAACTTCCGTTAAACATTTACTTTTATAAGTTAATAACACGTGGGATGTTTTTATAATGTATATATAAGTCTCTATAAAATATATGATAATAGTAATAATATAAATCTTTCCCTAATAATAAAGCACAGTTTGACTCTTTGGGTTCACCGTCACAATATGCTTCTTTCCGTGAATTTACGCTTTCAATTTTTTCCGTTAGTTTTGATCGACAGTCCGTCCAATTGCTACGAGGAAGTACTAAAAACTTTGTCCATCCAATTGGTCCACGTCCACATTCTCTTATTGGGCCTGCACGCATGTTTCGGTCTGCATGCACGCTTCTGTATCTGTACCTTACCTGATTTTCACACATGTACTCGGAGTAATCCCACCTCGATTGCTTACATGAAAGTCTACCAGTTTATATACCTAGGAAAATTGCATATCAACAACGAGCCTCTTGAATCAACAAACACAGAATGAGAACGAAGGGAAATTGTACAACAAAACGGCAGTCCGGCGCGAAGCTGTTCAGTCCGGCGCTCGCCGGGGTAAGGAAGCGGGGCGGAGGAGGATGGAGGCGGAACGCCGAGGTCGGGCTGTGGACTCGGAGTGGAGGAGCCGCGGAGAGGCCCGGGAGCCACCACAAGAGCGAGATGGGCCTGGCCATGCTCGGCGGTCATCAGCCGACTTCGTGTTTCTCTGCTGATGATCCCTGACCACCTGCTGCCTGGGGTCGGCTGCATGCTGTTATCTCAGTTTGCTTGGTAGTTTCATTCTTTCTTAAGATTAGACCTAGCCGTGTAGATGTAGATGGACATTGGAGGTACAGTGTTGGCACTAACGACTTTGATAAAAATATTTTTGTATGCACTCCGAGTGGGTCAGTCTATATACACTTAAACTTTCACATTCAGTTTCCTTCAGTTAGACGACAACAAGGAGATAATGCACCCCTTTTTTCTGAAAAAATATCATAAGGGACATCTTTTGGAAGAATGACGAGCCATGTTGGCCGTAGTTGGACTGAAAGAATTACAACTTTTTTGTGCCAAATAATCAAACATAGCACTGGTTCAGAAAAAAACCGAAACAATGAGAAATGTTGTTGTTGGATGTCAGTGCGCATCATATATCCTCTTGGCCATGCCGGTCATAACAGCAACAACTTTATTCAGGCTGGTGATGCTCATATTGTCAATCATTCTCACTATGGTGCCTGAGACAAAAACTCCTAAGGCAGTTTGGTAATTTATGATGTTATTACACCGGAGCACATGTAATGACAGACCCGGTAAAGAAGAATCGAACGTAAGTGTGTGCCATATTTTTCCCGTTTCAACGCGCGGGCCCTTTTGCTAGTACATATAATGTGGTTAGAAGGGAAAACATAAATTGGACACAGCATTACTTTTATAAGAAACCTGCGTTTTACACCCCATAGTAGGCATACTAACAAGTTCACACACAAATACAACAGAAAAGGTAAACATTCATATCAAACTCAGGTTCACAGGACACGTTCATATTCATAGCCAACATTCACTATCAACAACTCAAAAGATTCATATATACACAAGCTCAGCATATCTATGCATCCAAATGATTGATAGATCACACGATAATATTCATACATAATTCACAAAAAGATACAGATATACACATGTTCAGTATGTTTATGCATCCAAATGATTGAGATCACAGCCAATATGATCCATGGACGAACTTTAATTACCTAGGGTACAGACTGGTAAATGGTGTTCAATCGGAGGTACTTCTTGCTAAAATTAGTTCTTGTACGAGTAAACTTTCGAGTACATAAGAGGCAGCACAGACAATCTGAACTTTGCTTGTAGGTTTATCCTCAAATAGTGGCCTCGTGCCGAGGGAGGTTTGAGCAACTTGGCCACTACTTTCATCCAACTAGTTTACTGGCTCATCTTGGTCCTGTATCTCGCCAAAATTCTACATTGTAGACAAGAAAGGATGTGGTTGAGAAAATGAACCACCCAAATTTTTTGTGCAGTTCAACTGAAATGGAGCATCCATGGCGTGCAGACTGATTAAGTGCCAGATGAATATACGCGTCAACCAACTTGTCTAGAATCTTTAGACTCCATGCCATATAGTTCGCTACCATATGTGTCGATAACCAAAAGGCACAAGTTGGGACCAAAGACTGGACTGCGTTTTTCTGGGCTATGCACCAAGCAATATTTTTGGCGTTCACTCTCCTAATACTTGGAGTTTGACAATTGGTTGACGCCGGTTGATACTCGAATGAATATAGGCACTTCTTGTCAACATCGATGCTTGTCTGAGTGAACTTTGGAGTACATAGCAGCAGCATAAATAAGATAAAGACTAGTACCAACCTATGTGAGGTAGCATATCAATTACTATTTCCTTTGACTGGAAGCCAAGATAAGCCAAGCGACTGACAATAAAGGAAGAAAGCAAGCGGAGATTAGCGACTGGCAGGAAAGGACGGAAGCTGTCGAGGCAATGAAGCACCCAAAGTTTTTGTGCAGTTCCACCAAAATCGAGCATCCCTGTTGGCACATATATTGAGAGAGTGAGATTACTGTAATAGTGGGACTAGTTGATGAAACATACACTAACAAAAAGAAGCACCCTCATTATCTTAATGGGTAAAGTTAGCAACATAGTAGTCTTCCTTAAAGAGAGGTATTAGTTTATTTAATCAGTGCTAATTAGCTCAACTCAACACTCAAAGCATTGCCATTTATCATAGGTTGCAAAACTTTAACATGCAAAGATAAAGGAGTTTCTCATGACAGTAGCACGATACAAATAGAGATGATAGCAAACTAATATGGATGAAGGCCTTAGGCCCGTACCTACCTGAGAAAAAAGCTTATTCATGTAGTCCCATAAGAGATGATAAAGCACTCACTGGAATCACACAATAGTATATATTTTTGTGCACTTCAAATGTATGGTTGAAATCACTCTTGTTTACCAGTGCTGAGATTATATCAAAAGATTATCAAGAACTTCCAGCAGAGTTCAGGCACTGGCTGGGATACAGTTCATTGTATTGTCTTGTGTAGTTCCACTAAAATGTATGATTGGCACAACATGATCCCTGTTTGCACAAGTAGGAACAAGGTGAAACCTTCATTAGCTTAGTGAGAAAGGATAGGAAGACATTAGCATATTACTCAACCAGTAGCATCAAATTCATGATGGACAATACGCAAAACATTGCCTCATTGAACCAATGGCAATAAATTGACATGCAAAACAATAGCACTATTATGTCATGACACTAATAATATTCCCTCCCTGCTCCACCACATGATTCACCTCCATAGACAAACATACACACGTACATGATTCAGCATAGGGTCCTACTAAATATTTGTTTAACTCCAACAGGAAAATTAGGCAGTAATAAATTAGTGGTACTTAAGGACTCCTAATTAATTAAGTGAGACAGCAGAAGTGGAAGGGCTACCTGGAGGATCGTCTCACATGTAAGGTAGTCGTTACTGGAGCCCTTGAATGGCCTCGACTGAGGCCTGTGACTTCAGCAAGATCGCATTGGCACTGTTTATTCTTCTTCTTCTTCCTCTTCATGCTCTGTTTCTCTTTCTCCTCACCAGTTGGTGAAACCAAGTACATGATTGGCCTTCTAATTCAGAATTGGTTTTGTCAGTGAGGGAGTACAAGTGTACGAGTAAAAAACAACATTATTTTCTCATGGCAGTCGGAAAATAGAGATGAACACATGCATTAAATATCATTCTTACCTAAAGGAAGGTTATGGCGCAAATATGGATGATGAGGACTGGAACACAGATCTCCCTTTGTGCAGTTCCACAAAAATGAACCAACTGTTCCATTCTGACATTCCAGTTAAACAGCACAAAAGTCACTTCTTTTAAGAAGAGTTTTGTGCAGTGCACCAAAAGGTCACAACAACAACCAGGTGAATTGGATATCCCTGTTTGCACAAAAAGGCACAGAGAAAACAGTCAGAGTCTCAAACAATTATATGCAAAAACATTTGGCTAAACTTGTCATGGCATATAACAGTGGCATGGCTTCATTTTTACTAGGGACATTAGATTAAGAATAGTGGGTGCACCAGCAGTCCAGCACCATGTACGTAAACAGGGGCATAAAGTGGTGATTCATAGTTTGTTTCCCCAAGAAACAAACATCCAAGAAACATATCTAGGTTGCTCCCATTTTTGTTCACTCTAGCCACCTACTCATATGTGTGGATAGCAAATCTAGTCCTGGTCATACCACTGTGTACAGCGTTACCCCTATATTTCCCTTTTCGACCAAGAGACCGGTTGGATGACCAGTCTGTACTACTTTCACCCCCTTTCCTTCCTGTTTGTACCAAGTCCAATGTACATACTAAATTCCCCCACCCCCACTTTATTTATTGTTTGAACCAAGTACTCCCTCCGTCCGGAATTACTTGTCATAAAAATAGATGTGTCTAGAACTAAAATACATCTAGATCCATCCATTTCAATGACAACTATTTTCGGACTGAGGGAGTACAAGATTCGACTCCATGAAGTAGCTTTACCTCTAACAATAGAAGAAAAAAAATGTGACATTGGACCACCCAATCGGGAGGGGCTGAGAGGTAGAAATTGATGCACATGCAGCGACGTAGCAAGCTGGGGAAGTAGAGCTAAGGAGGTTTCAAACGAAGATATACCTAAAGGTCGTGGGATGTGGATAGGTGGGCAGCGGGAGGCCGGATCTGCCCACAGGCAACGACGAAGGGATCGGAGGACCTCCCGCGCCGGCGCTCGGCCAGAGATAACGGTGCGATCGGCAGTGGGTCTCCTCCCATGCTGTCGACGACGGCCTAAACGCTGCCCCTCCTCCCCTTCACCGGTGGAGGGGGATACGTCCGGACCTGTAACTAGCGGTGAGGATAGAAAGCCAGTGTTTTTTGAAGGGAGAAAGACAATGTTACTACCCCTATCTTGTTTAGATCTAGAGAGGATGAGAGTGTGTGAATAGAGCAACCCTAGCAAGCAAGCGCGGAGGCTCCGGCCTATATATACGTAGTGGGGTAGTTTTCCTTTTTCACTCCATCAAAACAATCGTTTAAAATTGTGTACTACTACATGCCAGGTCGCGGTTTTTTTTTAGTTGTTGATTGTTTTTTAAGATAGCTACCCGCTTGTTCCAAGTGGTGTTACGGTGTGCCATGTCGCACTCTGTATCGTTCAAGTCTGGTACTACAAGTCCCTCCATTAAATGAACAACCACCCCCTCGTAAAAATTGTGAACAAGCCCACAGCTAAAATTAGCGGAAACGTGGGTTGCCCCAACATGCATTATTATTTATATTTTCTACTCCCTCTATTCCTAAATATAAGTCTTTTTTATTAGCCACACCTAAGACAAGAATTTTTTTATTAGCAGTGAACCCCACATGTCATAGACACAAAAATTGTGGCAAGATTCCCTTAGGCAAGCCAAAATGTGTCTAACAATTTGAGCAACTCAGGTTAGGCAAGTGTGGCAAGTGTGGGAAAAATAATGTGGCAACATAAGACAAACATAGTCACAATCCAAACAGCCCCTTAATTTTTTGTGACATGCATGAAAATTTGGTTAGTTAAATTTATAGTCAAAATTTGGCAAGGTGCATCAAATCAACACATGCAAGTATCAAAAGGAAAGTCATGGCATGCAAGCACGTGTTGTACTCCCTCCGTTTCCAAATATAAGTCTTTTTAGATATTGCAACAAGTGACTACATACAAAGCAGAATATGTCTACTCCTACATACGAAGTAGCCCATTTGAAATGTGTAAAAAGACTTATATCGAGTGCAGTGCTTTGATGTGTCGCGTCAACTCGTACAAGACCGAGAAATTTGATTACTACAACGCCCTCTCCCTCGCGGACTGAGCTCCGGTGCCTTAACTGCACCTGCCTTTGGCTGCATGATAGGAGGGCCAACCACCTGTTGGGCCCACCTGTCATAGACGCAAAGGCAGGAGCAGTAAGTAGAAGCTTTCGCTACATGCTATCCCTCCCGCACGAGGTGGACGGACATGCAGCAGTGGATTCGATACTGTAGAAGTAGGAGTAACATCATTGTTCGTCTTCTGGAAGACGCGAAGAGCCAAGCGCAACCCGTACGTGGCAGTTGCAAACGCTCGCGTGGTGCGGTTCCTTGGAGTACTAGCCAGGCTCTTGCATGAGAAAAAATTGCTATTGTTTAACAATTAAACTCCATTATCCATTGGTTGATACTCATTCTGCATAGGTCCACGCACTTAGCACTGTTTCCTCCTGGGGTCACCAATGTTTATTTGCTAATTAATAGCATTGCATGCAATGAACTAGCCATTGCAAGTCATTAAAAGCATGCACACCTCTCATCTCTTATTGGTTGATGTGTCAAGAAACAAGAAACAAGGTAGAAGTTAATGCACCGCGCCTAAGTGTTTTGGGACTATTTGGTTTTCGTAAGATGACTTACACACCTAGACGGAGGGAGTAGTATAGCCCTGTAAATCAGAAAGGAGTATTTGCCTTTCTAGAGATTTCAACAAGTGACTAGACTACACCGTGTGCAGTACTCCCTCCCTTCCGGTTTATAGGGCTCAAATCTCAAATCTCATGAACCAAGGCATTTTGCGATTGGAGGAATGTATCTCGTATGTTACAAAACTACCCTAATTAAACTCATGCATTAATTTCGTAGTGCTCTCGTTTTCCTCTCCGCCTTGGTCACGGTGCACATGCGGGACATTTCAAAGCATCCAGGCCCGCGTGCCATCCACCAAATCACAGCAATGTGCTACAGTAGAGACTCACTTGTCACCCCGGTGTGGCCGTCATGACCCGTCATATCACAAAACCCACACCTTTATCAGCAGTGGTAAGGTGGCCTCCAAGTTGGACTGGACGAAGCAACCATCATTTCACTGGAACGCTCGTTCAAGCCATTTCTTCCCTTTCTTGAAGAAAACCTCACTCCAGGCTACTCACTTCTGCCATTTTTCTTCTATACTGACGAAGGAAAGGTGGGCGAATCAGTTATGCTGCTATATTTTCATTCCAAGAATCTTTTTTTTGCGAAGCACCAACCGATTCTCACATCCTATTCTTTTCCCGTTTTCATTGCGATTGTGGTTTCCTTTCGATTGCTTTTTGTTTGTCAGTTCATTGATGGATCCTGGAGCACTAGGCAAAGAGTTGCCGGCGAACAACTCACTGGAGAAAGCGATCTCCAGGAAGCGAGCACTGACCAACGAGTTGACCATGTTGGCTGGCCAACCCATGGAGACGAAGAACTCCAAGAAACAAGCACTGGCCAAAGAGTTGAGGACGTTGGCGAACGAACTCCTCAAAGGAAGTTGGAAGAACAGCAAGGGCCCCAGCTTGCCTACCCCAGGAATTCTGATTGCCACCTATGTGAGGCTCAAGACCGAGTTTGAGGAGATAGTCGCCGTTGAGAAGCAGTATTCCCCTGGCAAGGTGATGGCCCCCATCGAGGACGTAGAGATGGCCCCCGGAGGGATGAGATCCCTCGGTGAGCTGTACAGGGTAAAAAATAATGGCTTATTACCATAGTTGTGGTTTTTGATTATTTGCAATGTGCTTGCTAATATGTTAGGGTTGTGCAGGTGCCGGTGAACGCCCTTGATGATTCCGATGTCGTGGCCCGTCCTGTCGGCATCGCCCCGGAGATCGATTCGATGGCTTTGTCCATCATGTGGACATCGCCCCACAGATCGATTCCGATGTCGTAGTCAGTCCTGTGGACATCACCCCAGGAATCGATTCCCATGCCGTTGTCCGTGCTGTGGTCATTGCCTGAGAGATCGATGACAAGAAATAGTTCGTTGCGCTAATCCTTCAGGGTAGTTTGCATTGCCCTGTGTTTAATTACCAGAACGATGCGTTTTATCAAACCATCTTAGGGCTAGTGCACTGTCTTGTATGGGCGGATCTTGCTACTTTTGTTTGATAGTGAATCATGCGATGAATCATGCAAACCCACTCTGAGTTATGGAAACAGATGTATCCTCACCAGCTTTTGATGTAATATATGGCATGCTTAGATGTAAGTTTGAACTGTTTATCATATCAGCAGGGCTTGTTTGATTATTCTTGGTGTTAGTAGGCTAGCTACTGTGCAAGCTATAGTACTTGCAAAACACTCACCGAAGAGAAACGTTGGGGCTGATGAGCTCGTGGTACGCTTATACTTATCCCTCGTCGATCGACCAATAGCCCTAGCTCCTAAAATTGTAGGCTTAGCGATCGATCAGACAATAGTCGACATACATTCAGGCCTCATTTGGTTCATAGGGTAGGAAAATCGTAGCAAAAGTACAGAGAACGTGCAACACAAAATCATAGCAGTGCAGAGACGTACTCCCTCCGTTCCAAAATAGATGACCTAGGCGGGCTAGTTTGGCCTAGTGGGTTTCAGTGATATGACATGGTACAGTGTCGTCCAGTCTTCACGTGTGGTAGCAGTATTGCGGGTATAGTAAGTTTTCTTGAAGAAGCGGAATTCAACGAAGTCATGATGGTTCCTTCGTCCGAACAACTTATAGTGGGAAAGGTTGGGCCTGCGATACGACCGGGGTAGACCAGGATAATTTTGTGCATGGCAGGTGGACCAGGATGGTCGATGTCCCACATGTCGGCGAATGAAAATATTCTTTCCGATATAGAGGACGAGCAACGAGTATTCATTGTTTATTTTTGATAAAAGCTATTGTCTCCACTGTTACGACGGAGGAGTGTGAAACACGGCAGCCCAGTGAACTTGGCATGTGCACCACTCCCTCCTTCCTCATGTAATGCCCAAGTTACCGCTTTTTCTCACTTTCTCTCTATCTATTTCCTCTCAAATGTTTTTTACCTTTCTTTTTTTAAGACACAATTTTTTATGCCTTTTTTTAGAATTATTTTTTATACCTAGGAGCATGTGTTGAGACGGGCTCTTGCAGAGCCCACTCCTTGACTTTGTCAATGCCTCTCTCTCCTCCACATAAGGAGTACTACTTGCTATGCATGCATGCGGCGGGCAGCTGGCGTCTTGAGGGGCCAGGGCGATGAGAGCGGGCTACGGAAGCGGTCTGGACTCCAGCATGGCCCACCTCACATTATCACCATATATTTCTTGGAGTTCGTGTGCGGCGAGCGGGCGATCTCTTCTCCCTCCCTCGTTTCTCTCTTCTCAGCCGACGCCGGCCGAGCGATTAGATTTCGGCTATCGATAGTTTATTCAATTACGGTCCTACATGTCAGCGAAATTGCAAGAAAACGCGTGTCCCCTCTAGTGAGCGGCGTGCGAGCCGGACTGTCGGGGTTGCGACGCGTATGAGTCATAAGTGTGCCACCTTTTCCTTTAGAACTTGTGAAGCGTAACATTTTCGCGTGATCAATCAATAGAAATCCAGAACAAAATGACGAGGGTGGTGCTTTCCCGCTCGTTAGGCGGGCTAGTTCGAGTGATATGATGTGCTACAATGCCGTCCACTTGCTCCATTTTTATGTAAGCAAGAGTTTACACTCTTACGTGGGACGAGTGCGAAACACCGCGAATAATGGAGGATTGTTAGCGATTATAGCATGATAGTTAGGGCATCTCCAGCACTGGCCCACAAATTTACACTAGCATCTGTCCGAGGACACTGATGGATGCCATCCGATGCTGCCCGCATATCTTTCAACAACTATATGAACTAACCGGACAAAATTCGTGCAAACAAAGCAAATTTCAAATTAACCGAATGAAATTCATTACATTTCGAAAACTTTTCCTACAAACTGGATGAAATTCATTACATATTTCGCACAAACCGTACTAAAACCTACTGTAAACCTAATCTAAACGATCGCCGGCGCCCGACCACCATGTACGGCCATGAACCCGAGAAAGCCGGCCATTGCCTTTGCCTCCTCCTCATCCGCCTCGATAACCTCCTCCTCCAGAGCACAAGGTTATGAAGATTTCCACCTCCACATCACCGTCAAGTGGCTAATCGACCGCCGATGTTTACCCCACCAAGCTTGGCATTGACTGAGTGGAGTAGCGGTGGCCTTCCTGGGACCATAGCGGTGGCGACCTACCGTGTACTACTCTTCCTCGCTGCCGGCTGCGCCCGCGCACGCGCGCCGGCTTCGTGGTCGTGGCGGCGGAGGGCAGCCGGGGGGTGGGGGGTGGCGGCGATCTCCTTCGTTTGCTCCTGTGATAGTACGTCGAAGAGAGCTTTGGAGCGCACCCGGAGCGGAGCCGCCGATGTCCCTCGTCTGCTCCTGCGACAGTACTAGAGCTTCGGAGCGCTAGGAGGCCATGGTTGAAGTGGTGCCAACAGAAGGAAGCGACTGGAGGAGAATAAGTGTGGGTCTTTGGCTAGGGCTGGGAGCTGGGGCTCAAGTTAATATAGCGGGCGAATGGCAATGAGCCACGGCAGACAGATGGACAACTGGTGCCGGAGTAGGTTCATCGGGCGTGAATGCAGACGCTGCTTCAGTGACTTAACTGCAGATGCGTTTGGGTTACTGTCATGTGGGCCCAATGGGCATCTGGCCCGCATGTCAGTGACACACCAATTGCCCCTGCAGTTAAGTCCGGTGAATGCGGCATTGACATTCTGGAGAGACGGTGACCGTTTCAGGCGGGAAGCACGCGCTAGCGATGGAAGGGGTTTTTGGTGTGCAGTGGCACTAAGATCGGTCGCTCATGATAGTACATACTCCATACCAAACTACCATAGTACCCTCTCTAGCTTAGGCTGTTTTATAGATTGTCGTTGTGATGGACGGTATACATGAGCAAGGCGGTCCGAGTATGACCGTTGGTGTTGAGCCAGGTGAATACATGCTCGGCGTTCGCGTAGGCCTCCATCAAACGTCTAAACAGTAATGTCAGGCACCGCCGGGGCGCGCAGGTGATGGCCTCGCCGTTTGCGTTGCGCCATGAGCAGGACCTTGATTTAGAGGGCGACGTGCATGCATTAGCATGCTTTGACAGCGTGAGCGTGAGTGTCTGACGCGAAGTATTTCATTTCCATTTGGCTGACGAGGGTGCGTTGCAGCAACGAGTCCGTGGTTTGATTCCCCACATACGCATAATTTTGGTTTTTTACAGTATTTCTTTCTCCATTGACAGGTAGGCCCGCGTAGATAGATAAAGAACACGAGCTGATGAGGCGCATGGGACTGTTTGACTGGTCAACCAGACAAATACGGAGCTATACGCTGAGCCAGTGACCGTATAATCACCATGTCTCGTATAAAATGATCAAAGTGAGCTATCAAGACAAGTTCGATGACCGCCAATGGATTTTACTCGGTAATAAATGACCAGGATTGAAGGGGAATCCAAATTTGCTTTGTCTTCTGTCCTTGAGCTCTTGACAAACCAATGCACTATACGATTGTCTGGCCACCCCGATCGGCGAAGTTGATGGCGAAGTTGAAGAGACCACCGTTCTGCAGGGAAATTGCCTTTTTTTTCCAGAGAGGTAGGACCAGACTGATGGGCTTCCACGGCTGCATGTACTGGGTGAATGGAGTGCCACGTTGTTTGGCTATTACTAAGTGATGAAACTGAAGTGTTGACGTGTCAACTATGCTGATGTGGGATGCCTGCATGTCAAGAGAATTAGTATAGTGGGGATCAACTATTTAGGTATTATAGATTTGTGCCTTTCTACTTCACTTACTGCGCTACATTACTCAGGTTCGTACGTCCACTCCTGGGTACATGTCCGTCTCGTAGTTCCAGTCCCACGTGTTCTTCATATAGATGGAACAATCCTTGCATAACACGTGCACCTTGATGCTAGATGTCTCGTGTGTTGGCAAAAGGATGAACAAAGCTCACGTAAAAAATTAGAGTGGAAGAACATAGATTCCAGACGACCGAGAAGGAGCAAGGAACCTCGTGGTGGAGCATCTGCACTCATAATATTTAATATTATTCAGCGATATAAAATTAACCAATCATCTCCACAGTGGACTGGAAGAGTATGAAACATGGCAGCCCGGTGTAGTTACATCATACTAGTACATGGCTAACCCATGCTATCACCATATTTCTTGGCTTCCGTGCGACACCTATCTCTAGTAATCCAGCAGCCCGTATCGCTTCTCCCTCCTGGTCTCTATCAAAGTGCGGCGGGCTGGCGTTTCTGCCGTCTATTGAGGTCGGTTAACTATCACATGTTAGCGACATGCCAAGAGCATACTAAAAAAATTCCTTTCATGTTCCGTTTTCAAAAAGAAAAAAATCCTTTCACGTATGAATTTGCCGGTATGCTTTGAGCAACTTGCATGTCCTATACTGCTCCTGTTTGATACTCTAACTTAGCTAGAGGTTAGACTAACTCATGACTAACCCTGAACTAACTGTAGCCAAAGAGGTGTTTGGGTGACAGGGTTAGATTGACAATAAATGCACTTCATGGAGAGACAAAAGTGATTTTTCAGTGGTCCCAATGAGAACTATCTCCAGTTAGCACCTCTTGGGTGGGATAGTTTTTTTGGTGGGTTCGGTGCAACTTGCTCCAATTTAAACCCTCATGCTTGGATACTTTAGGGCTATTTGAGCCCCAAATATCTCAAACTAACTCTAACCCATGGATCCAAACAGGGCCTATGGCCAGTCTCGACGCGGAGCAGTTGCGTGCACCGGGAAGCGGCGCTCTCTCGGCCGTCGCGCCACTTCAAAGCCGACGCCAGTGAGAGGTCGCCTCCGCTCTGGCTGGGCATTAATGCGGCGCTGACGCTCCAGGGCGACGCTGACCGCTTCGCGCGGGAAGCGCGCGCTGGCAAGGGAGTATAGGTTTTGAACCATTTCAGGTGTAGTACTGGTTGTTTGCAAAACTACTCAATTATTGCACTCAGTTTCCTAAGAAATTGTGGTAAAAACGTTACTCCACAGCCCGCTTCCCTTCTCCTTCCTCTTCCACCACCCGTGCACGTCCACGGGAAGCGACCAGTCAACCCTTATATAGGAGTGCTAGCACAAAAAGATGCATGCATGACCACTAAAATTTCCATATTAAAGCGTCGCTCCGGTGGGAGTATGGCGTATGTTGTTACCTTCGGCCGGCCCATGGCTACCGGGCGACGGTGACCAGAGAAGAGGCAGCGGGAGGGGAATGAATGCAGCTACTGTTTGGGTTCGCCTTCCGCTTAAATAAATGTGCAGCATCACGTGTACCCGTGGGTGCACAAATTGTAACATACGTGTCTGCTTAAGTGGGCGTCACATAACTGGTGTGTGTGTGAGAGAGAGATTCTGAGAGACAGAGTGCGTGTGTGCGACTCTACTCTTCGGACATGTACTCAACCTTTTGCATCGGGATATAAGTATAATGGTATTTACTTTAGCTAGTGATTTACGTGGCCATGTTAACGTGGTTGTGTAAAAAAATGTCACTTCCTGCTCGTGATTTGTGTTATATAATTACAAGCAAGATTCTCGTGCATTGCAGGGAACAACAATATGCATTTTTTTACAAAACACCTGTTGTGATTGACCCATGCAGGAGTAATCCCATGTGTAAAAACTAATGATATCTCAAGAATTTTATCGGAAAACTGGTATCTCGAGAATGTCATCGAAAAAATGAAAGATGAGAGATAAGGCGAGGAGGAGTGGAGCGTGGTGGTGACTGGTGGTCGGAATGGGCGGAGGCATGGGGATGGACGGCGCCGGCAGGCGGCAGCGGCCACCATGCATGCTAGATTGTTCCAGAGACTTATTCCTTTTTTAGTTGCTGAGCAATGAGGTTGCGGAGATAATGATGTGGAGAGAGGTGCGGGTATCTATTGTAAAATTATCATAGTTTGCTTTCTATCCTCAGATATAGATCATACGGTCTGTATTACAATATGGCAGGCACACCATCACCGTCAGCTCGTTTTTTATAAGGGTACAGATGATAAGTTTGCTGACTACTAAAGTAAAGTGGAATTTGTCCATGTTATGCAAGTAAATAAAGGTGATTGTTTATCATACGGGTATGGTTGGATGAAGGGTGGTAGGAACAAATGCTCCGCCTAGAGCATGTGTGTGTGAGATGGAGTCTTTGTGTGTGTGTGAGAGAGAGAGAGGAGAGAGAGAGATGGAGTCTTAGTTTGTGTGTGTGTGAGAGAGAAAGAGAGAGATGGAGTCATAGTGTGTGGGGGGTGCGTGCATGTGTGTGTGCGTGTGTGTGTGTGTGTGTGTTTGTGTGTGTGAGAGAGAGAGAGAGATGGAGTCTTAGTGTGTGTGGGGGGGTGCGTGCGTGTGTGTGTGTGTGTGTGCGTGTGTCGCGGGGTCCTCAGTGGCGGATGTAATTTAAGTGTGCATGGCTTCATCATAGAGAGGTGATGTGTATGGCAGAGGCCACCAACGATGGGGTGCGAGAGAGAAAATGCCCGTAGAGAGGGAAGAGAAGGTGTGTGCGCGTGAGAGGAGTCGACATCGAGAGAACGTGTTTGTTCGAGAGACACCGAGGAAGACTACTATATATATCGATGGTGCATGTAGGCGGGAATTAAACAAAGGGATGGTCTTATTGGTTTCGGGGATATAGGGGAAGAGTGAGAGGCGGGGGGTAGCTAGAAGGAGATTGTTAAGTGTGAGTGTGTGTTTTACCCATCCAGGCGGAAGTTATGTGCACAAAAGAGGAGAACGATTCGATGTGGCGTTAGGATTGAGGGTAATTAACTATGTATGGACACATGGAGACCTTGAACGTGCATGTGTGAGAGGTATACATGTATACATGGGATGTGTGTGTGCGCGCGCGCATGATCGAGATAAAAGAAAGAAGACATAAGTCATAAGATCAACGACAAGGGAGAGACGGATCGGTATGACAATATGCATGCATGTGAGAATGCAGGGAAGAAGGCCCGACAATTGAGCATGTGTTTTTGTCTTTAAGAGATAGTGGCGTGGGCTGGAGCATGCATCTATGGCAAGCAGAGGGAGTGAGGCGCAACGATTGTGCAAAAGAGACCAACCTATAAATGCATATGTATGGAGAGACATATATAGTGTGGGTGATAGGAAGCAAGACTCCGTGCGAGAAAGAAATGTTGACGGAGAAACTACAGATAGATACAGAGATGGAGATGCTAGCTAGAGGGACATCCGCTAGTCTGGGTGTTGGAGATGACCGTCGGGTGGTTCAAAGGGTGAAGTTATATATGTGTGTGAGAGGGCACTTGACTGCATGTAGAGAGAAACATATGTAGTGTGCGTGATAGGAATCAAGAGTGAGGGCGAGAAAGAAGGTTGATGGAGAAACAGATAAATACAAAGATAAAGATGCTAGCTAGTGTGCGTTAGAGATAGGAGTCGAGTGGATCAGAAGGCTGGGTTATGTGTGTGGGTGTGAGAGAGATAGAGAGAGGGTGCATGTGAGTCACATACAAACAGATATCAGAGAGAAATGAGATCCAGAGAGATGGAGTTTTGTGTCTGCGAGAGAGAAAGATATTTCACAATGAGAGTGATAGCTAGAGAGACATACGAGGGAATGCAACATATCTCTAGGGAGAGAGGGTGTGTGTGAGCGACATACAAGAGAACAATGGAGAAATATGAGACCCTGGGAGATAGAGTTTGTGTTTGTGTGTGAGAAAGAGATATTGAAGAGGAAGAGTCGTAGATTCTCATATCTAAGGAGCAAAAGACATCTCTGTATGAGGGGTGTGCAAGTGGCACGGATGGGAATAGTAGAGAGAAATGAGACCCCGGGAGACAAAGTTTTGTGTTTGTGTGAGAGAAAGAGATTCCACATGGAGAATCATAGTTAGACACATAGCAGGGAGCGAGATATACTTAGAGAGAGATAGAGTGATGAAGGTCAAGGGAGAGAGTACCGTCATTGTGTTACGAAGATAAAAGATCATTGTCGACATACAGGTAGCACGAGAGATGCCTGAGAGACGATGAACGTGTATAGGTCCAAAGAGATAGTCCTATATAAGCATGAGTGACAGCTATATGAGACAAATATCTGGATTAAAGGGGATTCAAATATTTAAACTGGAGATCACGACATCAATAATATCATAACGCAAATTGGTGTATCAAATATGCATATTCATTTGAATTTGGGCACACGTGTAATGTTATATAGTTTATCAATATTGGTGATCCATAGTTCTTCAATTACAAACAATGCATGGTTTATATGCAATTAATGTCTAAACAGGATTACACTATATGTTGCGTGTGTGAAACACATTATACATGTTTGAGGAGTAAAAAAACCGCATGAAACACACATTAATTGGAGACAGTTAGCGAGGAATGCATACATTGGATTTCAACATAAAGTGGTTTCAAATATTTGAAAATCCAAACTGATGGATACAACCTTATGAATCTGAGATCATGCCATTTGTAAACCATATTTATGTATAAATGGTGTTGTGCTTTTGAAAGTATATATAAAAAAATGATGTATATAGAATGTAATTCCAATTGAAAATGGATCCCGCCCGGAAAAAAAGTAGAATACAAACGGGATTCGAATTGAGTTGGCACGGTAAACATGCACTCTGCAAAATTTGAACGAAGCGGGGAAAGTCGCAGTAACCGCCCGAAACCAAAATCTGCGAGATGGAAATCACTACTGCCTATCCCTGCCACACAAAGCCTATCTGCTGGATTTCTATAGGTTTCGGTAGGGGTAGGTTTGTAATTTCACCCAAACGTGACGTAACCACATCTCACCCAGATTCATACACGGTGGGCGCCAAAACACAGTGTGTCCTTGGCCGAAAACAAACTCTCGTCGGCAAATATTCTGTGTATGCGAGATTACCGTCCTATCCCCGACTGACTAATGTTGCTATGATGTAGTAGAAATTTAAAACGGGGGCTAAGTTTGTAGATTTCCTTGCATTTGAGACAAGCGCGCCCTGAATACATGGTTCCCCTGTAGCGACCAGACCTCAAACGGTATGATCTCTGTGCTCAGGTGTCATCACTGGATCAGTAATGCTGACACCACACAGTACTTGGAGGATTTATAACAGAGTAGCAATCACACACTTATTACAACGAGTGTCTCAATAGAGAACTTATTACAATAAATATGGCTTAAGGCCATCTAATAACGATAACAGTGGAAGGCTTGGAAAATAAGTGAGTCCATCAACTCCAACGGCATCACGGAGTATAGAACCACGACCTAAAAACTCCTTAATCGTCGTCTGCAACATTAACGTTGCAGCCCGAAACGGGTCAGCACATGGAATATGCTGGCAAGGTAACACATAGAGAGTAATGGAATGAAACAGCTATACTATATGCATATTTGGCTGGTGGAAAGCTCTATGGTTACAGTTTTTGCGCAAAGCCAATTTTTCCCTACTACAAAGGAATAAATTTTATTTAACTATCATGGTGGTTGTTAAACAATGAGAATGGTTGACAGCATCCTCAATCCCAATTAAGCATCATCATTAAACAAAACCCAACAAAATTAAATTAGAGAGTAACATGTTGAGATTCACATGATAATCCAAGTACTAGATACTCAAGATGTCCATAACCGGGGACACGGCTAACCATGATTAGTTTATACACTCTGCAAAGGTTTGCGCACTTTTCCCCACAAGACTCGATCGCCTCCATTTGGTTTCTCGCACTACATGGTGTTTGAGAAGACGGATGACGGAGACATAGTCTTTCAGAAGCGCTAGCACCTTACGATGGATAGACTGTTACACCTACTTTCCCCTACATCTGCTAGTCTACCCTGTAAGAGTTCGCACGACTTAATCAACTATGCTAGAGCCCATAATAGCTTGTGGTTGCACACGGAAGTTTCTAGTATGAAAAATCTCATGATCCCTTTGGGCCTAGGTGGCGGTCCATAAAAAAACAGGCAATCCTGGAATACCCAGGTACCTCAATCCACCCAGATGTGTGTTTAAGTTGCCACCTTAGATAAACCATTAATTAACAAACTCACATCTGTCATGGATATCACTCACCCAATCCACGTCTACTAGCATAGCATGGCACAATAGGCAAACGTAGAAGTAACTCCCAAAGGTTTGATAATAAACAGGTAATAGGTACTACCTCAACTACTTCCCATCCCACAATTTAATTAGATCCTAATCATGCAATGTTTGAGGATTGATCTAATGCAATAAAACTGGGTAGTAGGAGGTATGATCAAAGTGTTACTTGCCTTGCTGATGATCCGCGAAATCTAGAGATTCGAAGTAATAGGCGACGCACTACGGGTATTCTATCGCAGACAAACAAACAATCATACAATAAGTATTCATCTAATGCACGGGTAAAACTCAAATAAGAGATCTAACCAGAAGGTTCAACTTAAGAACTCCGGTTTGCAAAAAGAATCAAATCAAACGAAGCAACGAAAGTCAAACGGCAAAAGAAATAGGCTTCATTTACTATTCTGGATCTAGGGCAATTTTTACAGTGGCAAAAACTTGTTTAAGTTGGTTAAACGGATAGAGGGTTTCGAGACGAAACTCCAGGCGCTTGAATCGCCTGATTCCGATAAACGAGCGAAAAAGTATACTAAAACGAAAATCGGATCAGGAATCGCGATGAGAAAATCGCGGATTTAATCCGAGAAAAAGAAAAACGACAAACGTTCGCTAGAACGAACGAACGCTCGCTAATTAAATAAACCGGAAAACCGATCTATTTACAAAAACGAAACTAAAAAACGACAAAACCGTCGGAAAAACCGAACGGTTTTCTAAAAAACCGGCGTCTAAAAAAAATCTACCGGCAACTCCGGCGAGATTTCGGCGGTGGTGGCGGGGCTCCGGCGGTCGGCGGCGGCGCAGCGCGGCGGCGGCGGGTCTAGGGTTTGGGCGGCGGCGGCGGCTCGGTGGGCTGTGGGGGTCGGGTGCCCCGGCTTATAAAGGCCGGCCCCGGAGTAGTCCGGGCTTAACACGGCCCGTAGGTCGGTTTCGTTTTTTTTTAATTATTCCGCCCAGAAAAACAAATAAAAGAAATACTAAACGGACTTCAAAAATCCCAAAATAAATTTTCCCGGGCTTCTAAAATCAAGACGCACCAGGTGAACATTTATTTGGGGCCTAAATGCAAATTTTGAAAAACGCCCATTTTTCCTAAATTCAAATAAAATACCGAAAAAACTCCGAAATAAAATCATATTTGATTTTATTATTAAATCCTCAATATTTCTTTACTTTGGGAAAGTCATTTTATTCCCTCTCTCATATTTTTGTAATAGAAATAATTGATGATAAAATAATTAAAATCAAATGATCCTATTCTCAAAATTTGAGAAAACTCAAATATGAAATAAACAAAATCCCCAACTCTCTCCGTGGGTCCTTGAGTTGCGTAGAATTTCTAGGATCAAAACCAAAAACAAATAAATTATGATATGCAATGATGATCTAATGTATAACATTCCAAATTGAAAATTTGGGATGTTACAAACCTACCCCCCTTAAGGTGAATCTCGCCCTCGAGATTCGGGTTGGCTAGAAAATAGGTGAGGGTGGTCCTTGAGCAAATCTTCCTCTCGCTCCCAGGTGGCTTCATCCTTCGTGTGGTGGCTCCACTGAACTTTGCAAAACTTGATAACCTTGCTGCGGGTGACTCGACTGGCATACTCTAGAATCTTAACTGGTTTCTCCTCATAGGTCAAATCACTGTCCAACTGAATTGCTTCCAGTGGTATTGTGTCTCCCAAGGGTATGTCAGCCATCTCCGTGTGGCACTTCTTCAACTGAGAAACGTGGAACACATCATGAACTCCTGACAATCCTTCGGGCAATTCCAACTTGTAGGCTACTTCTCCCATACGTTCCAATACTCGGTATGGTCCTACAAAACGTGGCGCTAACTTTCCCTTAACACCAAAGCGCTTTGTTCCTCGAAGTGGGGATACTCGAAGATAAACTCTGTCTCCGACTTCGTAAACTGTCTCCTTGCGTTTAGAATCTGCATAACTCTTTTGCCTGGATTGAGCTACCTTGATCCTATCGTGAATCAATTTCACCTTCTGTTCAGACTCCTTAATCAAATCAGGTCCAAACAAATGGCGGTCTCCAACTTCATCCCACGACAACGGTGTCCTGCACCTTCTTCCGTACAAGGCTTCGAAAGGGGCCATCTTTAAACTGGATTAATAGCTATTGTTGTAAGAGAACTCTGCATACGGCAAATTCTCGTCCCAACTAGATCCATAATCTAGTGCACAAGCTCTCAGCATGTCCTCCAAAATCTGATTGACTCTCTCGATCTGTCCATCTGTCTGTGGATGAAAAGTTGTGCTGAACTCTAGCCTGGTACCCAAAGTTTCGTGCAACTGATTCCAGAACTTTGAGGTAAACTGGGTTCCTCTATCTGATACTATACTCCTCGGAACTCCATGTAAGCATACAATCCTGGTCATGTATATCTTTGCCAACTTAGCACTGGTGTAAGTGGTCTTTACCGGGATGAAATGAGCTACTTTCGTCAAACGATCGACTACAACCCAAATCGAGTCATAGCCTGAAGGAGTCCTGGGTAATCCCGTGATAAAATCCATGCCTAACTTATCCCACTTCCATTCGGGTATCGGCAAAGGTTGTAGCAATCCTGCTGGCTTCTGATGCTCTGCCTTTACTCTCTTACATACATCACGAACTGCTACATACTCTGCAATGTCTTTCCTCATTCCGGTCCACCAGAAAATATCCTTCAAATCCAAATACATCTTGGTATTTCCTGGGTGAATCGAATACGATGAATCGTGTGCCTCTTGCAGAATCAACCTCCTGATCTCTGGGTTATGGGGCACATAAACACGGTCTTCAAACCATAGGGTGTCGTGCTCATCCTCACGAAATCCTTTAGCCTTCCCTTCGCTCATTTTCTCCTTTATAGAGGCAATCTCATTGTCAGTCTTCTGGGCTTCTCTGATTCTATCCATCAAAGTTGACTGAATCTCCAATGCTGCTACATAGCCTCTCGGAACTATTTCCAAACATAGCTCACGAAGGTTTTCGGCTAACTCCTTTGGTATTTCTCCCGTTGTTAGTGTATTGACATGGCTCTTATGGCTCAATGCGCCAGCTACTACATTAGTCTTTCCGGGATGGTAATGCAATCTCATATCATAACCCTTGATGAGCTCCAACCATCTCCTTTGTCTGAGGTTTAACTCCTTCTGCGTGAAAATGTATTTCAAACTCTTGTGATCTGTGTACACCTCACAATGATTTCCAATGAGGAAATGTCTCCATGTTTTCAATGCATGCACTACGGCTGCTAACTCCAAATCATGCGTAGCATAATTCAATTCGTGCAGTTTAAGTTGTCTTGAGGCATATGAAACAACTCTCCCTTCCTGCATAAGCACTGCTCCAAGTCCCCGACGTGAAGCGTCGCAATACACCTCATAATCCTTGGTCTAGTCTGGCAAAATCAACACTGGTGAAGTAACCAAATGTTTCTTTAACTCCTGAAAATTAGTCTCACACTCCTCAGTCCATATGAACTTGGTTTCCTTCTTTAACAGTTCAGTCATAGGCTTCACAATCTTTGAGAAATTCTCAATAAATCTCTGGTAGTATCCTGTGAGTCCAAGGAAACTCCGGATCTCGCCAACTGTGGTTGGTGCTTCCCACTTGGTCACGGTATCAACTTTAGTGGGATCTACTGATATACCTTCTCTGGATATAACATGTCCGAGGAATCCTACTTCCTTCAACCAAAACTCACATTTGCTGAACTTGGCATACAACTGATGTTCTCTGAGCTTCTCAAGTACCAATCGCAAATGTTCCTTATGCTCCTCTTCATTCTTCGAGTAAACTACGATATCATTGATGAACACCACGACGAACTTATCCAAGAACTCCATAAACACTTTGTTCATCATGTTCATAAAATAGGCAGGTGCCTTAGTCAGACCAAATGACATAACGATATACTCGTACAACCCATACCTGGTGGTAAAAGCTGTCTTAGGTATATCCTGTTCTCGAATCTTCAACTGGTGGTATCCTGATCGCAGATCGATCTTGGAAAATACCTTAGCTCCTTGCAATCGATCAAACAGATCATTGATCATTGGTAGTGGGTATTTGTTCTTGATCGTTACTTCATTCAACCCACGATAGTCAACAACCATCCTTAACGATCCATCCTTTTTCTCCACTAGAAGTATTGGTGATCCCCAAGGCGACGAACTTGGGCGAATGTAACCTTTATCCAGTAACTCCTTAATCTGCTTCTTAATCTCCACCAAATCCTTTGCAGGCATCCTGTATGGTCTCTTCGATATTGGCCCTGTGCCTGGCAATAGCTCAATCAAAAACTCAATATCTCTATCCGGTGGCATGCCTGGCAACTCTTCTGGAAATACTTCAGGGAAATCCCTTACCACTGGTAGTTCCTCCTGCACAACTCCTATTAAACAATTTACTGGAGTCCCTTTTGGCACATGTCGGGATACATACTTGATCCTTCTCCCTTCTGGGTGGTAAGAAAAATTGTCTTACTAGCGCAATCGATGTTTCCTCCATGCATCGACAGCCAATCCATACCCAGAATTACATCCAATCCTTGTGATTCCAAAATGATTAAATTTGAGGGAAACACATGCCTACCTATACTCAATGGCACTTGAAAACATCCTTGACTGGCCATATACTCCGCTCCTGGTGAGCTTACTAGCATAGGTGTTCTAAGAACCTTAGTGGGCAAGTTATACTTATCCGCAAATCCCCTTGATATGTATGAATGTGATGCACCAGTATCAAAAAGAACGAGTGCAGTAAATGACTTAACCAAAAACTTACCGATTACGGCATCCGGCTGCTCTTCAACCTCCTCCACGTTAACGTGGTTCACCTGTCCCCTGTTGAAAGGGTTCGGCTTCTTCCCAGAGCTTCCATTGCCATTCTGGCCTTCAGGACATTCATTGGCATAATGTCCGGTCTTTTGGCACTTAAAACAAGTGACTTGGCTTAGGTCTTTCTTGGCTAGGGTTGATGGGTTGGTACGGTTCTGGCCGTTGCTTCCTCCATTACCATTACCATTCTTGGTGCCGTTGTGATTGTGCGAGCTACCTCCTCCATGGGTATGCTGAAAATGTCCTCCCGATCTAGGGGTAAAACGTGGCTTCTACTGAGCTCCAGAATTGTACTTCCCTTGTCCATACTTCCTCTTGCGGTTCTCAATTTGCTGCTGCTTGCCTTCAATCATAAGAGCACGGTCTACCAACTCCTGGTAGTTGTTGAAGGTTGCTATCATGAACTGAATGCTCAACTCATCATTCAGTCCTTCCAGAAACTTCTCCTTCTTTGCTGCATCCGTAGCAACGTCATCTGGGGCATAACGTGCTAATTTACTAAAGTCCTCCACATACTGGCCAACTGTTCGTCCTCCTTGGCGCAAGTTGCAAAACTCACGCTTCTTCATGGCCATAGCTCCTACTGAAACATGGGCAGTACGAAAAGCTTGCTGAAACTGGTCCCACGTGATAGTGTCGACAGGGAAAGTGACTGTGAAATTCTCCCACCATGATGCTGCGGGTCCTTCTAGTTGATGTGCGGAAAACTTCAGCTTCTCCGCATTTGTGCATCCTGCTGTGGTCAACTCTCTAGCTGGCTTGCGGATCCAATCATCTGCTACTATCGGCTCGGTGCTACTGGAAAACACCGGCGGATTCAGCCCAAGAAAACGGGCTAAGTGATCAACAGGTGGTGGTGGTGGTGGTGGGTTGTTGTTGTTGTTCCCCTGATTCTGATTCTGGACTAGCAACTACATCAATGTGTTCGGTTGCTGGATCAACTAGGTGAGCTCCGGTGGAAAGTTAAATCCGGGGTCACGTCTCGGAGGCATCTGAGGGTTTAGAAAAGATGAGGTTTAAGAATAGAGGGGGTCTAAAGAGAAAACACTACCCATATGCACATGAGGCAAAAGCAAACAATTCACTTCATTCAATCAAACAAGGGCATACAGTCAATCTAACTATCGCAAAAGTGCTCGTACTACTGTATTTACATGGTGGACTCCTACTACTTATGAGGTGGTCTACTAGAAATATTCTTCAGTTGCAGACTCCATGATATCTGCTCCGGCTTCATCAACATAGTCATCATCGCTATCATCTGGGTCCGAGTCGGTGTCGTTGATGATGATGTAGTCTTCCGGGCGAATCTCCTTGGGTTCTTCGTCTTCATCTACTGGTGTAGGGCCTCCCATAAATATCCTGATCTTCTTGATCAGATCGTCATTCTTCTCCACCAATACTTCAATTTCTTCTTCATAATCTTCTCGTGTAGCCTTGAGTTCTTCCTCCAGTTCTTTGATTCTTGTCCTAGCCTTCTTCAGGTCTATCATGTCAGCGCTCATATGGTTCTCCTGTCATCAAATATGCTGGTTTAACTCCTGGATAAAAGCTGCAATTGATTTATCCTTTCTGGTGCTGATCATCTCCCAGTGCTCATCTCGGCGCCCACAAATCTGGTAGATAGTATCCTTGAGATCATTGCGGTAGACTTCTCCAATGCGTCCCATGGCAATGTGAGCTGGCATGCTCTTTCCTAGACTCCAAGTTGGTGCATCAAAAGAAAACTCTATGGGCTCAGTGACTGGCATGAACGTCCTTCCTGGAACTTGAACTTGAATCATCCAGCGCTCTTCTTCAGGTAAAGTGGCGTTGTAGGTTCCGGTGAAGCTTGGTACTCCTATGTTCAGGTATCTAGTGACTTCCTTCAAGTGACGTCCAAAGGGTGTATCTTCATCCGGTTGCGTGAACTTGTTCCTTGCATGTAACGCCCACGATGCGGCTATAGCTCCCACGTGTCGAGGCACGACTTAGAGACATAACCGCATTGAAAGCATTGTCGCAAGTCAGGCAATCATTACAACATCCCATGTAATATATAATAAAAAGGGGAAGGAACATAGTTGGCTTACACTCGCCACGTCACATCAAAGTACAGAAATAACATCCATCATACAAACACTCATGGCCCGACTACAGCGCCAAAATAGAAGAAAACCCAACATGCGACAAGGCCCTGAATCGAACCCCAACTAGGCACCACTACTGATCATCAGGAAAAGACACATAATATCGCTGAGAGTCCTCGTCGAACTCCCACTTGAGCTCGTACTCGTCACCTGGAGCGGAATCACCTGGACCTGCATCTGGAGTTATAGTATCTGTGAGCCGCAGGGACTCAGCAATCTCGCACCCTCGCGATCAAGACTATTTAAGCTTATAGGAAGGGGTAAGGCAAATATATGTGGAGCTACAGCAAGCGACTAGCATGTATGGTGGCTAACTTATCCGCAAAAGAGAGCGAGAAGAGGAGGCAAAGCACGAGCGAGAATCTAGAGGAACAACCTGCGCAAGCATAACTCCAACACCGTGTCCACTTCCTGGACTCCGCCGAGAAGAGGCCATCACGGTAACACACTCAGTTGATTCATTTTAATTAATTAAGGTTCAAGTTATCTACAACCGGACATTAACAAATTCCCATCTGCCCATAACCGCGGGCACGGCTTTCAAAAGTTCAATCCCTGCAGGGGAGCCCCAACTTAGCCCATGACAAGCTCTCACGGTCAACGAAGGAATAGACCTCCTCCCAAGACGTTCCGATCAGACTCGATATCTCGGTAACTCAAGACACTTCGACAGGTTAAAACAAGACCGGCAACACCGCCCGAATGTGCCGACAAATCCCGATAGGAGTTGCACATATCTCTTTCTCAGGGCACACTCAGATGAGCAAGACGACGGGTAGGCCAGCCCAGAGTTGCCCCTGGTAGCCCCGGACATCGCTCGGTTGGACCAACACTTAGAGGAGCACTGGCCCGGGGGGGTAAAATAAGATGACCCTTGAGTCTGCAGAACCCAAGGGAAAGAAAAGGCTAGGTGGCGAATGGTAAAACCAATGTTGGGCATTGCTGGAAAAGCTTTAATCAAGGCGAACTATCAAGGGGTTCCCATTATAACCCAACCGCGTAAGGAACGCAAAATCCGGGAACATAACACCGATATGACGGAAACTAGGGCGGCAAGAGTGGAACAAAACACTAGGCGAGAGGCCGAGCCTTCCACCCTTTAGCAAGTATATAGATGCATTAAGATAACATAGCAAGATAATGATATCCCAACAAGTAATTAAATGTCCCAACAAGGAACGGCTCCAATCTTCACCTGCAACTAGCAACGCTATAAGAGGGGCTGAGCAAAGCGATAACATAGCCAATCAACGGTTTGCTAGGACATGGTGGATTAGAGTTTCAACATGGAAATTGAGAGGCTGACAAGCAAAAGGTAGGCATCGTAGCATTTGCATAGCAAGAGCGAGCAAACTAGCATAGCAAAGATAGTAGTGACTTCGAGGGTATGATCATCTTGCCTGCACAGTTGTTAGAGTTGACTGGATCCTCACAAGCAAACTCAACGGGCTCCTCGGTAGAGAACTCGTCTCCCGGATCTACCCAACAAGACAAACAAGCAACAAGGGTACAATCAACCACGTGCAAGTCCAAGCAATATGATGAAATGATGATATGCTATGCGGGATGCGATGCGGGATGCAAAATGCAAGATATGACAGGAAATGCATGAACCTGGCCTCAACTTGGAATCCCAAGGGTGCCACTGGAAAGATGAGATGAAATCACTTGAAAACGATATAAAGATCATCGGAATCGGAGTTACGGTTTGGAAATGGCAAGCGTTTTAAGATATGACACCGGTGTGCGATTTACAGCAAGTAGGCATCTAAACGCAATGCAACGAATATGCTACAGCCACCAAACATGACAACAAAATACATGGTAGTGATGCACACCAGATGCTTAACAAAAGACTAGCAATGAGCCACGGCCAATTCATCCATTATGAGGTTCAAACAAGCATGGCAAAAACGCAAATGCAAAACAGATTCCACACTTAGTGAAATTAACACTTGTCTGAAATTTCAGATCACGAAGCCCTCTTCGGAGCAGCAAAACAACATGATACATGACCTGATTAAGATAAGTAAGAACATGGCATGGAGCTACTCAACAAGCTTAACAAAAGTCCCTAAGTGACCTGAGGCCAAAAGGGATCACAAAATATACTAGCGGGCACACGAACATAGCTAAAACACAATCAGTTTTCAGACTTAGTGAAAACTGAGACATGCTGAAATATAACTCACGAAGGCATGTAAACGAGCTCGATGCACTCACTACGGTGCAAGTCATGGCAAGGAAAGCATACATCCAATAATAAGGCACAAAATGCTAGCTAGACATGGCAAGAACAATGGCATAGCATGCACGGATCAACTACCACACCGCCGGCAAAATCGCAAACGAGTTGACGATCTGCCCAGATCCCCAACGAAGCAAAAGTAGAGCTCGATTGACTCAAGCTAGGGTGATCCATAATTGCAAAAAAAGACATGTATGGATAGAGCATAACAGGTTTAACAAAACTCTTTTACTGATCATCCTCAAAAGAGGCACGGATCACTAGGAAACAAGCTGAACATATGGCATCATGAACTAAATAATCCCAGACTTAGTGAAAACAACTAAGTCCCTGAAAACAGATTACCGGGTGCCTCACTTTGCAAGCTTGCACAAGTCACCACACACATCCTAAAAATGCATGGGTTGCACCTCTAGAAATAAGACAAAATGCTTAACAAAACATATGAAGGACTCACAGGCATAGCATGCACACAATAATCATGGCAAAAATGACAAAAGTCTAAGATGAACTAGCAGATCTGACAATTAACTCACGAAGCCTCCTCCTAACAGCATTTTGGGCATCAATATGAACTCAAATGAAAATGATGCAATGGAATGAAATGATGTACTCGTTGAGACGAACATTCTGATATACTATATGTCCAAAACGGAGCTACGGATGCGGAGTTATCACTGGTCAAAGTATGCCCGAAAAACTAGGGTTCGGGAGAGAAAGTCAACCGCCTCCTAGATCTCAGATCCAGCACGCTTCCCGAGGAGGTCGCCGGGGTTCGCCGGAATAGAGGCGGCCGGACTGTGGAGGAGCTCGCTGGGGACTTGCCGGCGTCGGCGGGCGGCGAGGTCGGCGCCGGAGGAGGCGGTGGCCCGGGGCGGCGAGGAGGAGCACGGCGGAGCCGGCTCAGGCGTGGGGCGGCGGCC
The DNA here is from genome assembly GCF_002162155.2 of Triticum dicoccoides. NCBI lineage: Eukaryota > Viridiplantae > Streptophyta > Magnoliopsida > Poales > Poaceae > Triticum > Triticum dicoccoides. Next base: position 224,957,726 of record NC_041390.1, on the reverse strand, counting down.
ACCGGCCGGCGGAGAGGCGAGGTCGCCCGCGGCGGTGCGGTGCGGCCCGTGGCGGCGCCGGCCACCGGGCGCGAAGACGAAGCGCGGCGGGACGAAGGGCGGCGGCGGCTCGGGCCTCGGGGGCTCTCCCCGGGCTGAGCGGGCTTCGGCGGCGGCGCGGGCAGGCGTGCCACATGGCGATCGGCGGGTGGCTGGGCGCGGCGGCGGACGTTGTCCGGTCCGCTCCGGACACGTTCGTCGGCGGCGGATCTGGAAATTTCTTTTAGGGTAGGGTTTCGGGGAAGGAGATGATCCAAAAATGGAGGGGGCTATTTATAGGCATAGGTGGAGCTAGGAGAGTCCAAATGAGGTGCGGTTTTCGGCCACGTGATCGTGATCGAACGCTCTAGGACATGGAGCAGAGTTTGGTGGGTTTTGGGCCAAAATGGAGGGGTGTTGGGCTGCAACACCCACGAGGCCTTTTCGGTCCCTCGGTTAACCGTTGGAGTATCAAACGAAGTCCAAATGATACGAAACTTGACAGGCGGTCTACCGGTAGTCAACCAAGTCTGCTTGGCAAGTCTCGGTCCAATCCGGAAATGTTTAATCCCCACACACGAAAGAAAGCTAGAAGTGGCCACCGGAGGAGAACGAAGCGCCGGAATGCAAAACGGACAACGGGGAAAATGCTCGAATGCATGAGATGAACACGTATGCAAATGCAATGCACATGACGACATGATATGAGATGCATGAAAACGAAAACAACACACAGAGACAAAGACCCGAACCCGAGAAATAAATATAACTTAACACTGGAAACGGCAAGGGTTGGAGTACAAATAGGGAAAGTTACATCCGGGGTGTTACAACACTCCACCACTACGAAAAGATCTCGTCCCGAGATCTAGGACTGAAAGAACTCCGGGTACTTAGAATGGAGGTGATCCTCGCGTTCCCAGGTAGCTTCACGGTCGGAATGGTGTGACCACTTGACTGTAAGAAATTTGATTGACTTGTTGCGAGTCTTGCGTTCAGTCTCTTCGAGAATACCAACTGGGTGCTCACGATAAGAGAGATCTTCTTGGAGCTCAATGTCCTCGAAGTTGATGGTGCGGTCAGGAGTCTTGAAGCACTTTCGAAGCTGAGAGACATGGAACACGTCATGAACATTTGCAAAGTTTGAAGGAAGCTCGAGTTGATAGGCGAGGTCGCCTCTCTTGCTGACAATCTTGAAAGGTCCCACGTATCTAGGGGCAAGCTTCCCTTTGATACCGAAGCGACGAGTACCTTTCATAGGAGAGACACGAAGGTAAACATGATCTCCGATCTCGAAAGCCAAATCACGGTGCTTACTATCATAGTAGCTCTTCTGGCGGGATTGGGCTGCTTTGAGGTTATCACGAATGACTTTGCACATTTCTTCTGCTTCTGTGATTAAGTCATTACCCAGCAGCTGACGTTCACCGGTTTCAGACCAGTTAAGAGGGGTACGGCACTTCCTGCCATACAGAATTTCAAATGAGGCCTTGCCCGAACTTGCTTGAAAACTGTTGTTATAGGAGAATTCAGCATAAGGAAGACAATCCTCCCACTTCATGCCGAAGGAGATCACACAAGCCCTGAGCATATCTTCAAGAATCTGGTTCTGACTGGCGCTCTTAGCGGGAGCCATCCTGAAGAGGTTGACCACCGTTAGCACATAGACACATAAATGAAGCTAAAACCAACGGAATGAAAATTGCAACATATAGTCTTCACATCCGAACAAAATGAACGAATGTATTCCTCTTGAAATGGTCACATATCCATAAATTGTGAAGCCACGTAGAATTAAGGTAGAGAAATAAATCAACAAGGTATGGATCAAGAACGAATAATCGGTAAGAAATCCCAATCTCAAACCAATATCCGTGGAAGAAGAACTAGAGCTACTAGAATTCCCACCTATGAAACTCCCGAACCTTTCCGGTTATGCAATCAGGTGTTGGGGATACAGGGGAAGCATAATATCTCACCCAAACTAGCAAATCCTACATCCAGCTGTATCCATCCTTTAACACATAACCAAGAAAACTTCGGAAACCATCTACCTCAACCTTCGAAAAGCATCCGTTATACAAGTTATGGCGATACTCCCGAACTCCCGCCCCAGTACTGGGTGGCGTCGAGGTTATCTCACCAACGAACTGCATAAAAGAGATTTTCGATGTCGGCGAACATATCTCAAGTATTCCAGAATTGCAATGATAAAATTATGATGACAACACCTCAGAGCTCAACTCCCCGGGACACTTCCACTAAACCCCTGACAGGAGGCACCAAGACAGTATTCTCATCATAAGCCATCGGAACAAATCCAAGATACTCGCGTGATCCTAAAAAAAATTTAGTGAAATTTGAGAAGAGAAGAGTCAAAACTCTACGTCAGGATGCCTTACCAGAGCGATGAGGAGACTGGGGAGTAAAAAGAATTCCTAAACTCTCCGATATATAATTCCTAAAGACTCAAAGCATTTTTCTAGACACAACTCGGCTGCTAAAAACGATCAAGCAATGGGGCTCCTAAGGTCGGGGAAGGATCTGATTACCAACTTGTAACGCCCTCGATGCGGCTATAGCTCCCACGTGTCGAGGCACGACTTAGAGACATAACCGCATTGAAAGCAATGTCGCAAGTCAGGCAATCATTACAACATCCCATGTAATATATAATAAAAAGGGGAAGGAACATAGTTGGCTTACACTCGCCACGTCACATCAAAGTACAGAAATAACATCCATCATACAAACACTCATGGCCCGACTACGGCGCCAAAATAGAAGAAAACCCAACATGCGACAAGGCCCTGAATCGAACCCCAACTAGGCACCACTACTGATCATCAGGAAAAGACACATAATATCGCTGAGAGTCCTCGTCGAACTCCCACTTGAGCTCGTACTCGTCACCTGGAGCAGAATCACCTGGACCTGCATCTGGAGTTATAGTATCTGTGAGCCACAGGGACTCAGCAATCTCGCACCCTCGCGATCAAGACTATTTAAGCTTATAGGAAGGGGTAAGGCAAATATATGTGGAGCTGCAGCAAGCGACTAGCATGTACGGTGGCTAACTTATCCGCAAAAGAGAGCGAGAAGAGGAGGCAAAGCATGAGCGAGAATCTAGAGGAACAACTTGCGCAAGCATAACTCCAACACCGTGTCCACTTCCCGGACTCCGCCGAGAAGAGGCCATCACGGTAACACACTCAGTTGATTCATTTTAATTAATTAAGGTTCAAGTTATCTACAACCGGACATTAACAAATTCCAATCTGCCCATAACCGCGGGCACGGCTTTCGAAAGTTCAATCCCTGCAGGGGAGCCCCAACTTAGCCCATGACAAGCTCTCACGGTCAACGAAGGAATAGACCTCCTCCCAAGACGTTCCGATCAGACTCGGTATCTCGGTAACTCAAGACACTTCGACAGGTTAAAACAAGACCGGCAACACCGCCCGAATGTGCCGACAAATCCCGATAGGAGCTGCACATATCTCTTTCTCAGGGCACACTCAGATGAGCAAGATGACGGGTAGGCCAGCCCAGAGTTGCCCCTGGTAGCCCCGGACATCGCTCGGTTGGACCAACACTCAGAGGAGCACTGGCCCGGGGGGGGTAAAATAAGATGACCCTTGAGTCTGCAGAACCCAAGGGAAAGAAAAGGCTAGGTGGCGAATGGTAAAACCAATGTTGGGCATTGCTGGAAAAGCTTTAATCAAGGCAAACTATCAAGGGGTTCCCATTATAACCCAACCGCGTAAGGAACGCAAAATCCGGGAACATAACACCGATATGACGGAAACTAGGGCGGCAAGAGTGGAACAAAACACTAGGCGAGAGGCCGAGCCTTCCACCCTTTACCAAGTATATAGATGCATTAAGATAACATAGCAAGATAATGATATCCCAACAAGTAATTAAATGTCCCAACAAGGAACGGCTCCAATCTTCACCTGCAACTAGCAACGCTATAAGAGGGGCTGAGCAAAGCGATAACATAGCCAATCAACGGTTTGCTAGGATATGGTGGATTAGAGTTTCAACATGGCAATTGGGAGGCTGACAAGCAAAAGGTAGGCATCGTAGCATTGTCATAGCAAGAGCGAGCAAACTAGCATAGCAAAGATAGTAGTGACTTCGAGGGTATGATCATCTTGCCTGCACAGTTGTCAGAGTTGACTGGATCCTCACAAGCAAACTCAACGGGCTCCTCGGTAGCGAACTCGTCTCCCGGCTCTACCCAACAAGACAAACAAGAAACAAGGGTACAATCAACCACGTGCAAGTCCAAGCAATATGATGAAATGATGATATGCTATGCGGGATGCGATGCGGGATGCAAAATGCAAGATATGACAGGAAATGCATGAACCTGGCCTCAACTTGGAATCCCAAGGGTGCCACTACAAATATGAGATGAAATCGCTTGAAAACGATATAAAGATCATCGGAATCGGAGTTACGGTTTGGAAATGGCAAGCGTTTTAAGATATGACACCGGTGTGCGATTTACAGCAAGTAGGCATCTAAACGCAATGCAACGAATATGCTACAGCCACCAAACATGACAACAAAATACATGGTAGTGATGCACACCAGATGCTTAACAAAAGACTAGCAATGAGCCACGGCCAATTCATCCATTATGAGGTTCAAACAAGCATGGCAAAAACGCAAATGCAAAACAGATTCCACACTTAGTGAAATTAACACTTGTCTGAAATTTCAGATCACGAAGCCCTCTTCGGAGCAGCAAAACAACATGATACATGACCTGATTAAGATAAGTAAGAACATGGCATGGAGCTACTCAACAAGCTTAACAAAAGTCCCTAAGTGACCTGAGGCCAAAAGGGATCACAAAATATACTAACGGGCACACGAACATAGCTAAAACACAATCAGTTTTCAGACTTAGTGAAAACTGAGACATGCTGAAATATAACTCACGAAGGCATGTAAACGAGCTCGATGCACTCACTACGGTGCAATTCATGGCAAGGCAAGCATACATCCAATAAGAAGGCACAAAATGCTAGCTAGACATGGCAACAATGGCATAGCATGCACGGATCAACTACCACAACGCCGGCAAAATCGCAAACGAGTTGACGATCTGCCTAGATCCCCAATGAAGCAAAAGTAGAGCTCGATTGACTCAAGCTAGGGTGCTCCATAATTGCAAACAAAGACATGGATGGATAGAGCATAACAGGTTTAACAAAACTCCTTTACTGATCATCCTCAAAAGAGGCACGGATCACTAGGAAACAAGCTGAACATATGGCATCATGAACTAAATAATCCCAGACTTAGTGAAAACAACTAAGTCCCTGAAAACAGATTACCGGGTGCCTCACTTTGCAAGCTTGCACAAGTCACCACACACATCGTAAAAATACATGGGTTGCACCTCTGGAAAGAAGACAAAATGCTTAACAAAACATATGAAGGACTCACAGGCATAGCATGCACACAATAATCATGGCAAAAATGACAAAAGTCTAAGATGAACTAGCAGATCTGACAATTAACTCACGAAGCCTCCTCCTAACAGCATTTTGGGCATCAAGATGAACTCAAATGAAAATGATGCAATGGAATGAAATGACGTACTCGTTGAGACAAACATTTTGATATACTATATGTCCAAAACAGAGCTACGGATGCGGAGTTATCACTGGTCAAAGTATGCTCGAAAAACTAGGGTTCGGGAGAGAAAGTCAACCGCCTCCTTCTAGATCTCAGATCCAGCACGCTTCCCGAGGAGGTCGCCGGGGTTTGCCGGAATAGTGGCGGCTGGACTGTGGAGGAGCTCGCTGGGGACTTGCCGGCGTCGGCGGGCGGCGAGGTCGGCGCCGGAGGAGGCGGTGGCCCGGGGCGGCGAGGAGGAGCACGGCGGAGC
>NC_041390.1:224948388-224951143 GCF_002162155.2 Triticum dicoccoides | reverse complement strand
CTTCGGCAGCGGCGCGGGCAGGCGTGCCACGTGGCGATCGGCGGGTGGCTGGGCGCGGCGGCGGACATTATCCGGTCCGCTCCGGACACGTCCGTCGGCGGCGGATCTGGAAATTTCTTTTAGGGTAGGGTTTCGGGGAAGGAGATGATCCGAAAATGGAGGGGGCTATTTATAGGCATAGGTGGAGCTAGGAGAGTCCAAATGAGGTGCGGTTTTCGGCCACGCGATCGTGATCGAACGCTCTAGGACATGGAGCAGAGTTTGGTGGGTTTTGGGCCAAAATGGAGGGGTGTTAGGCTGCAACACCCATGATGCCTTTTCGGTCCCTCGGTTAACCGTTGGAGTATCAAACGAAGTCCAAATGATATGAAACTTGACGGGCGGTCTACCGGTAGTCAACCAAGGCCGCTTGGCAAGTCTCGGTCCAATCCGGAAATGTTTAATCCCCACACACGAAAGAAAGCTAGAAGTGGCCACCGGAGGAGAACGAAGCGCCGGAATGGAAAACGGACAACGGGGAAAATGCTCGAATGTATGAGATGAACACGTATGCAAATGTAATGCACATGACGACATGATATGAGATGCATGAAAACGAAAACAACACACAGAGACAAAGACCCGAATCCGAGAAATAAATATAACTTAACGCCGGAAACGGCAAGAGTTGGAGTACAAATAGGGAAAGTTACATCCGGGGTGTTACATTGCATCCGCCATCCTAAAGAGTAGAAAAGTTGAGAGGTCAGAAGAGAAGAGAGTGAATAGTGATCTAGGTCCTTAGCTTAGTGGTCGTGTCCTACAGTCAGCGTGTGCTCTGATACCATCTCTGTAGCGACCAGACCTCAAACGGTCTGATCTCTGTGCTCAGGTGTCATCCCTGGATCAGTAATGCTGACACCACATAGTACTTGGAGGATTTATAACAGAGTAGCAATCACACACTTATTACATCGAGTGTCTCAATAGAGAACTTATTACAATAAATATGGCTTAAGGCCATCTAATAACGATAACAGCGGAAGGCTTGGAAGATAAGTGAGTCCATCAACTCCAACGGCATCACTGAGTATAGAACCACAACCTAAAAACTCCTTAATCGTCGTCTGCAACATTAACGTTGCAGCCCGAAACGGGTCAGCACATGGAATATGCTGGCAAGGTAACACATAGAGAGTAATGGAATGAAACAGCTATACTATATGCATATTTGGCTGGTGGAAAGCTCTATGGTTACAGTTTTTGCGTAAAGCCAATTTTTCCCTACTGCAAAGGAATAATTTTTATTTAACTATCATGGTGGTTGTTAAACATTGAGAATGGTTGACAGCATCCTCAATCCCAATTAAGCATCATCATTAAACAAAACTCAACAAAATTAAATTAGAGAGTAACATGTTGAGATTCACATGATAATCCAAGTACTAGATACTCAACATGTCCATAACCGGGGACACGGCTAACCATGATTAGTTTATACACTATGCAGAGGTTTGCGCACTTTTCCCCACAAGACTCGATCGCCTCCGTTTGGTTTCTCGCACTACATGGTGTTTGAGAAGATGGATGACGGAGACATAGTCTTTCAGAAGCTCTAGCACCTTACGATGGATAGACCGTTACACCTACTTTCCCCTACATCTGCTAGTCTACCCTGTAAGAGTTCGCACGACTTAATCAACTATGCTAGAGCCCATAATAGCTTGTGGCTGCACACAGAAGTTTCTAGTATGAAAAATCTCATGATCCCTTTGGGCCTGGGTGGCGGTCCATAAAAAACAGGCAATCCTGGAATACCCAGGTACCTCAATCCACCCAGATGTGTGTTTAAGTTGCCACCTTAGATAAACCATTAATTAACAAACTCACATCTGTCATGGATATCACTCACCCAATCCACGTCTACTAGCATAGCATGGCAAAATAGGCAAACGTAGAAGTAACTCCCAAAGGTTTGATAATAAACAGGTAATAGGTACTACCTCAACTACTTCCCATCCCACAGTTTAATTAGATCCTAATCATGCAATGTTTGAGGATTGATCTAATGCAATAAAGCTGGGTAGTAGGAGGTATGATCAAAGTGTTACTTGCCTTGCTGATGATCCGCGAAACCTAGAGATTCGAAGTAACAGGCGGCACACTCTGGGTATTCTATCGCAGACAAACAAACAAGCATACAATAAGTATTCATCTAATGCATGGGTAAAACTCAAATAAGAGATCTAACCAGAAGGTTCAACTTAAGAACTCCGGTTTGCAAAAAGAATCAAATTAAACGAAGCAACGAAAGTCAAACGGCAAAAGAAACAGGCTTCATTTACTATTCTGGATCTAGGGCAATTTTTACAGTTGCAAAAACTTGTTTAAGTTGGTTAAACGGATAGAGGGTTTAGAGACAAAACTCCAGGCGCTTGAATCGCCTGATTCCGATAAATGAGCGAAAAGTTATACTAAAACGAAAATCGGATCAGGAATCGCGATCAGAAAATCGCGGATTTAATCCGAGAAAAAGAAAATGACGAACATTCGCTAGAACGAACGAACGGACGAACGCTCGCTAATTAAATAAAACCGGAAAAACCGATCTATTTAAAAAAACCGAAACTAAAAAAACGACAAAACCGTCGGAAAAACCGAACGATTTTCGAAAAAAAACCGGCGTCTAAAAAAATCTACCAGCAACTCCGGCGAGATTCCGGCGGCGGCGGCGGCGCGGGGCGTTCGGCGGCGCGGGGCGGTCGGCGGCGACGGC
>NC_041390.1:224943722-224947915 GCF_002162155.2 Triticum dicoccoides | reverse complement strand
GCGGCGGTCGGAGGCGGCGCAGCGCGGCGGCGGCGGGGCTAGGGTTTGGGCGGCGGTGGCGGCTCGGTGGGCTGTGGGGGTCGGGTGCCCCGGCTTATAAAGGCCGGCCCCGGAGGAGTCCGGGCTTAACACGGCCCGTAGGTCGGTTTCGTTATTTTTTTAAATTATTCCGCGCAGAAAAAGAAATAAAAGAAATACTAAAGGGACTCTAAAAATTCCGAAATAAGTTTTCCCGGGCTTCTAAAATCAAGCCGCATCAGGTGAACATTTATTTGGGGCCTAAATGCAATTTTGAAAAACGCACATTTTTCCTAAATTCAAATAAAATACCAAAAAACTCCAAAATAAAATCTTATTTGATTTTATTATTAAATCCTCAATATTTCTTTATTTTGGGAAAGTCATTTTATTCCCTCTCTCATATTTTTGTAATGGAAATAATTGACGATAAAATAATTAAAATCAAATGATCCTATTCTCAAAATTTGAGAAAACTCAAATATGAAAATAACGAAATCCCCAACTCTCTCTGTGGGTCCTTGAGTTGCATAAAATTTCTAGGATCAAAACCAAAAACAAATAAATTATGATATGCAATGATGATCTAATGTATAACATTCCAAATTGAAAATATGGGATGTTACATCCCCCCTTCCTCTCTATCTCCCTTTTCCCCATTCGTACTCTGTGGGCGCCAAAACACCCTCTCCACCCCACCCTCCTCCGTCTGCCGCCGTCTGCCACCCCATCCACCGCCGTCCTCCTCCACCATGCCGGAGCTGATACCCCAACGCCACCGTCCATTATAAGAGATCGACCTCTCTCATCCACAGCTTTGGACCGGGATCCTTGCATCCCGTCCTCTCGCATCATCCCCGCCGTCGTCTACCTTGCCGACGCCGCTCCTACGACCGTCTCATCCACCGGGCCCCGCCGCCACCGTCTACCCTCCTAGATCTGCTTCCACGCCGCCGACAGCCATCGCTACCGCATCACCGTCAAATTCTTAGCAGATGCGTACACGGCGCCGCACCAGAGGCGGTACTCTTTCGTATCTGCTCAACTTATTTATCGCAGCAAGAAAATAGATCGCCACTGCTTTACTGTGATTTCTTGTCTTGGTGGCGAAGTTGCCTTTGTCCGGTTTGCACCTTCAGATCCGCCATGGCATGCTCAACACTATACTCCCAATGCTTATGGTTTTCCCCTTTTATATTTCACACTAGTTAAATCACAGTAGACTAAATTTCAAAATTGGGTCAGTCGATTTTACAGAGCTCGCCGGAGTTTGCCGGTGCGATCGAAGGGGCTCGGGTGGTTGTGGGGCCTCGCCGAACGAAGAAAACTAGACGCGGGTGGGGGTTGGGGCGGGGGTGGGGTGGGGGTGCCGGAGGAAAATAGGCAGTGGGGGCTGGTGGTCCAGCCGGCGGCCCGTGCGGTGATCTATATGGGAAGAATCAGAGATGAGGAAGAAGAAGGGTTAGGAGATGTAGGATCTTCATCCAACCGCCTGAAATGATCGAGAGAAAGCTGGGAGTTGCATTCTTAATGCGCTCTGGTTCATCATGTGTGGGCACTGCGCAACCAACATTTTATTATCCAAAATCTGCTTGCTCTTCTTTACCATGTACCTCTTCCGTTCTTCTTTAATATGTACTCTCTCCATTCCTAAATACAAGTCTTTGTATAGATTCCACCATGGACTACATATGGAGCAAAATGAGTGAATCTACACTCTAAAATGTATCTGGATACATCTGTATGTGATCCATAGTGGAAATCTCTACTAAGACTTATATTTCGGAATGGAGGGAGTATGATAGTAGTACAGTATGTTCCTTGTACTGAAGATGAGCAGGGACATTTGTAGTGTAGAGGTCTATACGGTCGGTTGTGATGGACACTTTGAGACTCTTTGATTCGTAGGATCTTGTAAACATAGGAATATGATTTGTAGTGGCCTGCCCACTTGAATCCTATAAGAATAGCAAGGAAATGCGGGGAGCTGCGTCGCCTTTGAGAGTTACACTGATATTAACAGTACCGCACCTTCACTTGAAGAGAGCTGGTATCCGAAGCCTTTCTAGCCGTACCGGCAATACTAGCACATATATTCCAGCAAGTTCCACTTTGCTGATTTTACTCTGATGCTTAAGGTTTTCCCATTATATCTACACTATGATCTGTGTAGCTGCTTTGTGTCGCACTAGCAGCAGTCCACTCTTGAAGCTAAACACTGCAATGACTTACAAAATTGGCACCAAGGCATTGAGTGCCATTCTGGATGCAATGAAACTCATACGCTCCCCACCTGTTGATTCTTGTTCAGAATATGATCCTAATGACTATTCTAACCTCGAGGAGTAAAAGGCAGATGGCCTGTCCTGTTCACCCATCAAGGTGCCTGTTCTAATTTGGCAATGTTTTATTGATTGCGGGTATCTTGCATATGTTGTGTTGCATTTCTTCTACTTTGTTGCACCGCCATCTGCTTAGTTTACTCATCATATATGTCGAGATGCCATGCCCATCCATTATCAATACATATTCCATCTGTCATCATACCATGTTTTTCCACTCAAATGTTGTTCTTGTGCATCAGACATCGAAAAGGAAGAGGGTGATTGCTGAACCTGAAGGAGCACCAGCAAAGTCCTTGAAAAACATGGTGGTGCCGGAGAAATTAGACAACACCCCACTTATATTGGTTGTACAACCAGTGACACAAAACGTAGGACCGACTCTAGTAGACTGTACCCATACTTCACTGGCCACACCACTAGCCCCACCACACAGGACCTACACTCCAGCAAAAGGTATACCGATTTCATTTGCCATAGCACCAGCTGTACCACAGAAAAATCCCACTCCAGCAAAAAGTACAGCAAGTCCACCGGCCAAAGACCTATCCCAACTGCAGAGACGGCCAATTCCTGCAGATTGGAACCCCACTTCATTTATTCCCAGTTTAAAAGACAATGCTTTGAATGTTGTTAGGGACTACGTGCATATATTCCCATCATGGGAAGATTATTGTGAAGACAAACACCATTTTCACATCTTCCTATCCAACTTATGTGTAAGTGCTATTATTCATGGTTATTATTTTCCTGTTTTCTGCTGATTGAACACATCAATGATTTACATTACATTGTTGTAACTAGGTGAGGGTCAATCTGGATAGTCATGACAAGCAAAGCTTGCTTGTGCTTTTCAAGGAAGCATTGCAGCAGTATCGGTGTTACCTGAGGAAATCACACTTTGATGGCAAGTCTATAAACGAATTTTTGGTGAAGTCTCCTGTGCTAAATTTAGAAGACATTGAATGGAAAACCCTTGTTATGCACTGGTCTCGTTCCCAGGATGAGGTACTATCTATGAAATTACATGACAATTTAAACTTCTACTTTTCCGCATGTGCCTTACAGATCTTTTTTGCAGGAAATCTGCTCGAAGAAGAATTCCGGTTTGACAAGAACGACAGGATATCGCAAATATGTTGCCCGCTGCTTTGCTCTTGTTAGTACCTGTTGTCTTGTATCACTGTACTTGCATACATACCTGGTTCATTATGTGATAGCAGTATGCATGATAGCTTGCTTATCAATTGTTCTCTCCAAATTATCTGATCTGTATGAATGGTTACATTAGTGTAGAATATATCCAATGCCAATGTTTTTTAGCTCTGCATTGTTCTTGTAAGTACATGTTGTCATTTATCAGTGTACTTATAGTGACAGGTAGTTGTTCATGTACCATCACTCTGCAGCTTATTTTCCTCTGCCCTCCATTTTATACACATCAGATCTATATTTACTCTTACCATAAGGTTGGTACTGAAGAAGTTTAGCTGTGCATTTCTCTTGGCTGTACCTTTTTCCTGTATCGCTGCACTTACATTTATAGCGACTTGGTTATGTAGCATCACTCTTCATCTTATCTTAAATATTCTCCATTTTTTCATATATTATCACATTTATATTTAATCTTAACAAAATGTAGAATAAAGGCAATGCTTTTGAAGAAGATTATGTGGTAAACTTCTTGAATTGCCCCCCCCCCCTCCCCATCAGCATGGACAAGGCCTTTATAGAGCCTGTCTTCACCAATAATATAAGTTTGTCCATCTCAAGCCTTCAAACTTTGTTATATATATTTGGTTAGGCATGACTGCAATAGCTGTTTATTTTGGT
>NC_041390.1:224890537-224943466 GCF_002162155.2 Triticum dicoccoides | reverse complement strand
TTATTTTTGGTGTTTGCATCAAATTGCTTGTTTAAAGTTTATTATGTAGTTCATAAACAAAAGTTTGTCCTTTCTCAATTTAAGTTTTCAGTTGTACAACCAAGTTCCTTCTTCATACCATGTAAATTAAACTATACAGAGCAAGTGATCTTCTTTTGCACTGCATGTATGCTTCTGTTCTTCATCCGTAATCCAGTGGTGTGGTGAACCTACCCACTACAGCACAATGTCATATTCTGCAATGTCTTAACTATGAACAAGGTCATATCATTCTACTATTATTTAAACCGTCTCTTTATTTGCCAATCTGAAATGGTATAAATTGACAGCACACTAACCAGTGGTACTTATGAGTTCTTGATCTGTAATCCAGTGGTGTCGTGAAGCTGCCAAGTCCTTCACAATGTCATTTCCTGACATGTCTTGACCTGAATAATACCATATTGTGTTAATGCAATTTTAAACTGTGTCACTTTATTCGTCAGTAAGAAATGTGATGAATTGTCAGCACTAATACTTCTATTGCAAAACCTGTCATCTATCTGCTTGTTTATCTTTCAGAGTGAGGAAGATATAAGTGTTGAACAAGCGCAGTCTCATCATCTTGCTCAGCTACTTGCGCTGCAGCTCCCTAGCAGGGCTAACCTTTCTTGAACTCTATTGAAGTGTTGTCGGTTTTGTATATTATTTTGTCGGTGTGTTTATTTGCACTGGTGGCGATCTTTGATGCCCGGTGTATGTAATCTACTGTCTGTTTCTGCTTTATTATCATAGTGGTGAACTTTGATGCCCAGTGGATGTAATATGCCGTAATTTCTTTATTGTGTAGTCTAGGTTTTTTCTTATTCACGATGCTGCAGTTATTTTACTGTATATATATCATGTCTTCGCAGTAAACCGGTCAAACCGTAAAATTATGGTACATAATCGGGCCGTCATGCAATCACGATGTAGGTTGGGCCTGAAACGTGTTGAACATCTCACGGGCTAGCAGCAGCCCGAAATGAACCCCGGCCCATGATTGTGCGAATCAAATCACGGGCCAGCAGCAGCCCGAAATGAACCACGGCCCATGATTGTGCGAATCAAATCACGAGCTTTTAACAAGCCAAAAGTGTCTCGGTCCTTGTTTGGCCCAATCAGATATCGGCTGTGAGCAGGCCGGATGCAAACCAGGTCGTAGTTAGGCCCAACTATATTACGGGCTTTTAACAGGCCAAAATTGATATAGGGCCGAAATGTTAAACGAGCCCTTAATAGGCCAAAACTATTATCAGGCCAAATTACTAAGTGGGCCTTTAGCAAGTGGGCCCAAAAGCATAGTGTCCAGTTGACGGGCCGAATCTGATATGGGCCATAATTGAGACCAAAGCCTCTTAAAGGGTCGGACCTGATCTGGGCCATAATTTGGCCCAGAACATGGTAGGCTTTTAACGGGCCGGATCTCATATGGGCCACTATTGGGCCTGGAGCGTGGCAGGCCATTAATGGACCGGATCAAATATGGGCCGGTATTTGGCCCAAACATGGTAGCCAGTTAATGGGCCGGCCTACTAGGGTCCTCAAAATCTTGTGGGCCTACAGCTGGGCCGGCCCATTAATGTCCGCGAAATCTCGAGGGGCTTTAGGTGGGCCGGCCCATTATGATCCGCAAGAATCTTGTGGGCCTTTACCTAGGCCGGCCCATTATGGCACACAAAAATCTTGTGGGCCTTTACCTGGGCCGGCCCATTAAGGCCCGCAAAACCTTGTGGGCCATTAGCTGGGCCAGCCCATTATGTCCCACAAAATCTTGTGGGCCTTTAGCTGGGCCGGCCCATTATGGTCCACAAAATCTTGTGGGCCTTCAGTTGGTTCGGCCCATTTAATCTTGATGGGCCGGTCCACGTGTCAACATATCATAGGCGCATCTCGCCCATTGGATGAGTGACACATGTGCCAACGCGGACCTGACACGTGTCTCCTCCAGCCAATGATGATTTTACACGTGGAAAATCCCCATTGGTCGGGGCTATTAACGGGTTATCGGATCCAAAACCCGACCCGATAGCTTAACGGCGTTCCGTTATGATGGATGCCACGTGTCGGTCACCCTTGACGAAAGCACTTCTGTGACGCGTGATTTATCGTCATGGAAGTGGACACTTTCATGATGATAATTTTGGTAATGTCATGGAACACTTCTACGACAGCACAGCTATGACTATCTTGATTCTGTCATAAAATCGTCATGGATGTACATGCATGACAAAAAATGCGACCTACTGTGACAAACACGTATCATCACGAAAGTGTATTTTTTTGTAGTGATAATTGGTCATGGCACGATTGGTGAAACGTCTAAAGACATCCTACACTTCAGTCTTATAGAGAATTATGTGCACCCAGGTGTATCTCGAATAATCATCAACAATAACAAAGCCATAAAGATGTGCAATGGTAGTAAGGGTAGAGTAGTGAGTAGGGCCAAATAAGTCTATGTGTAATAGCTCGAAGGGTCATGACGTCGTCATGATTGTCTTGAGGGTTGTTTTGCGCTAGTCATCTTCCCGGCTTCACAAGCACCACATAGATGATCCTTCCTGAACTTGACGCCCTCGATGCCAATGATATGCTGCTTCTTCACGAGAGTGTGCAAGCTCCTCATGCCCGCATGTCCTAGCCTTCGATGACAAAGCCAACACTCTGAAGTTTTTGCTAGAAGATATACAACAAGTTGTGGTCCTACGGAGAAATCTAGCATATACAGATCACCTCTTCGATAACCTTCGAAGACTAGAGATTTGTCAGAATCCATAAGCACAATGCAACGATATTTTCCAAATATCACAATCATGTTTAGATCACAAAGAATTGAGACAGACATTAAGTTGTATCCAAGGGATTCAACAAGCATCATTTTATCCATGTGTTGATCATTTGAGATAGCAACTCTACCTAAGCCCAATATCTTGATTTTACCAGTGTCAGAGAATATGATATGGCTTTTAGTAGATGGTCAAAGAGTAGAATCCATGAGAAGACTTCGATCACCAGTCATGTGGTTAGTGCATCCACTATCTATAATCCACTCAGTAGCTTTCGGAGTTGTACCCTACTGTGCAGTTAGTAGGATAGGCTTCACCAAGAGTATTGTGAAGCATAAATATTTGACAAAAAAGCATACTATCAAAGTTAAGATTCTTGGATGGTAAGGTGGGATGTTCATCAAGAAATCCAGGGATGAAATAAATGGTAAGACCATTTTGGCACTTTATCTTGCGTCCCACAAGATGTTTTAGGTCCCCAGCATTGTCTTCAGAAGTCAATGATTTTCGGCTGGAGACCCGACCCTGCAAAAGAAGTTAATTCTTCTTAACCACCGACATCTTAAGGGGTGACTTCGAAGCAATAAGTCTAAGTGCAACATCTGAGAACTTTGGCTTTGGAGCCCTAGCAAATAGTTTTGCATGAGGTGAATAGTACTCAAAAGAATATGCAGAAAAAATCTTTGATTTATGAACATAGAAATTTGATGAAACACGCTCATATTCATGAGTCTGATGGTAGTTTCCCTACAAAACATTAGCATTAGGGTGACCTTGTGAGGTCCTCTATCTCTATGAAGCCTTTGGGCCATATGAAGCCTTTGATCAGGGGTTTGACTTCTTCCCTAGTGGTGTCATGATGACATTCATGAGAAGCTTCTCAAGATGGCTTTTAGGAACCCAGATCTTCTTCATAGGTGACCCATTCCTGCAGTTAGTTCCAATAAACCTGGCAAACACTTCACTATTCTGATTCTTGAACAGTTTATAGTTTGAGTCAAATGGATCATCAATGATAATAGGGTTAGCACAGGTGAAGCCAGATAAGGTGGATGGATCCACTGACGGACCCTTTGCGATAACCCATGTGGTTTTGGGGTACTGCTCAGGCTTCCAGTAAGAACCATCAACATTCATTTTCCTTTTGAAACCAACACCCTATTTCCTAGGGTTTCGGTTTAGAATCTATTTCTTAAGGACATCACATAGTGTCTGATGCCCCTTGAGGCTTTTGTACATGCTTGTTTCAAGCAATGTCTTCAACCTGGCATTCTCATCAGCAATAGTAGTGGCATCCTCACAAGAGGGGTTAGTTACCACATCAACAGTTGAAGATATTGCAACTTCAGGAGCAGTAGAACATTCAGCAATAGAGGTAGCGTTGTCACGCTCAAGGCATTTTAAGCAAGGTGGCACAAAATCTTCCTGAGCGGAACTGATCTGTTGAG
The DNA here is from genome assembly GCF_002162155.2 of Triticum dicoccoides. Classification (NCBI taxonomy): domain Eukaryota; kingdom Viridiplantae; phylum Streptophyta; class Magnoliopsida; order Poales; family Poaceae; genus Triticum; species Triticum dicoccoides. Next base: position 224,939,211 of record NC_041390.1, on the reverse strand, counting down.
TGAGTAGTGAATCGTTTTCCTTTTGAAGATCTTCATGAGATGCTCTCAGTTTCTATAGATCTTGCTTCCTTTGAAGATAATCATAGGAAAGCTTCTCATGAGTAGCTAAGAGGGTTTCATGATGAATTTCAAGTTCCTCGTACTTAACACGAAGATTTATGATGTCTTCGATTAAGGACTGAGTTCGATTCATTTCCTCGTCCAACAGGTCATCGCTTTTGTGTAGCAATTTTTGAATCTTTTCCATGTCTGTTTGTTGTTCAGTTGCAATTTTAGCAAGTGTCTTATAGCTTGGTTTGGATTCACATTTAGAGTCATCTTCACTAGAGGTCTGGAAGTAAGCATCACGTGAGTTTACCTTGGCACCTGATGCCATGAAGCAGTAGGTTGGAGCAGAGTGGTCCTCATCATCGGCTTCAACCTCAGCGGCGTGACCATTGTCTTCAGTGTTGAAGATGGACTTGGTGAAGAATGCTGAAGCTAGAGCCAGGCTTGCCACACCTGAATCAGAGTCCACCTCTGCCTCCTCCGAAGCAGACTCCTCCTCTGAATCCATCTCCTTGCCAATAAATGCACGTGCCTTGCCGGATGAGCTCTTCTTGTGGGATGAGGAATTTGAAGAGGACTTTGAAGAAGACTTTGAGGATTTCTTCTTCTTCTTGTCGTCAGAATCATATTGCTTGCTCTTCTTCTTTTTCTTGGCTTCCTTGTCTCATTGAGGACATTTAGATATATAGTGTCCTGGCTTCTTGCATTTTTGGCATGTTCTCTTCTTGTATTCATGAGAGGAAGCCTCATCATTCTTGGAGCTGGATCTTGAAGACTTTATGAAGCGATTCTTCTTGGAGAACTTCTGGAACTTTCTCACAAGCATTGCTAGTTCTTTGCCAATGTCTTCAGGATCATCAGAATTGCAGTCAGATTCTTCTTCAGATGAGGAAATAGCTTTTGGCTTCAAAGAACGGGATCGGCCATAGTTGGGGCCATAGATATCTCTCTTCTCAGATAGCTGGAACTCATGTGTGTTGGCTTCTCAAGTATGTCAGATGGATCGAGGTCTCTAAAGTCAAGGCGTTCTTGGATCATCAGGGCCAAAGTGTCAAATGAGCTGTCAAGTGATCTCAGTAGCTTCTTCACTATTTCATGCTTGGTGATTTCAGTGGCGATGAGTGCGCGAAGCTCATTTTTGATATCAGTGAGGTGGTCAAACATGAGCTAGACATTCTCATTGTCATTCCTCTTGAATCAGTTGAAGAGATTGCGAAGCACATCTATTCTTAAGTCTCTCTGTGTTGAGACGCCTTCGTTGACCTTGGACAGCTAGTCCCATACTAGCTTTGCAGTTTCCAGAGCACTCACACGGCCGTACTGTCCTTTAGTCAGATGACCAAAGATGATGTTCTTGGTGGTTGAGTCCAATTGCGCAAACTTCTTGACATTAGCAGCGATGACGCCTTCACCGACTTTGGGAACTCCTGTCTTGATGACATACCGCTTCAAGATGCATGCGCATCTTATTATTCCAGTAGGGGTAATCGGTGCCATCAAAGATGGGGCACGTAGCGGAGACTTTGATTATCCCTGCAGTCGACATAACTAAAACTCCTGGTGGTTAAACCGAATCACACAAAACAAGGGAGCACCTTGCTCCGATACCAATTGAAAGTGCTAGTTATCGACTAGAGGGGGTGAATAGGCTATTTTTATGAAAGTCTTCAAGATAGGCAATGTCTTTGAAGACAAGAAATCAAATACAACCTACACAGTATGCAGCGGAAGATTAACTACACTAGCCAAGCCATAGTCTAGTAAATTATAACACGTAAGTACGAAGACAAATAGCAGCTAGGTAGAATAGATCAGAATAGGAAGATAGTATGAAGCCAATTATGCAATCCGAGAGAATGTCTTCACACAGTGAAGTCAAACAGAGCAAGCAAGCAATGACTACATGAAGCTAAATAGTAAGTAAGGGTGAAGTGATAGAACCAGTAGCTTTACGAAGACAACAATTTGGTAGACCAGTTCCACTTGCTGTGACAACTGTATGTCTGGTTAGGGAGGCGGAGATTGAACTCAGAAGACCATGTCTTCACCTTATTACCCTTGAGCTAAGGACACTTAGTCCTCGCCCAATCACTCTGGTAAGTCTTCAAGGTAGACTTCCAAACCTTCATAGACTCCGTTCACCGGCGATCCACAATGACTCTTGGATCCTCTGACGTGATGCCTAACCGACTGGAGGATGCACAGTCCTCAAGTGTAATAAGTCTTAAGATCACTCGGACAGAAAGACTTCAGTGATGCCTAACACTCTTCGGCTCTGGGTGTTTTGGGCTTTATCCTTGCAAGGGTTCTCTCTCAAAGGCTTTGGAGGTGGGTTGCTCTCAAACGACAAAAGTCGTGCACTAACTCTGAGCAGCCACAAATTTATGGTGTAGGGGGTGAGATATTTATAGCCAGGAGGAAACCCGACCTGATATGTCCAAAATGACCCTGGGTCACTAAGGAACTGACACGTGTCCAGCAATCCGATTTCAAACACATGCGGTAGCTTGACTTGGGCTACAAGCAAAGCTGACTCATCCAACTCTGGATAAGATTTGCTCTCATTGTCTTCACTTGAAGACATAGAATTTGGGTTGAGCATCACATCAGTTTTCTGACTTTGTTCACTTGGACCCCACTTAACAGTTCGGTGGTTCCCATGACTCAAGAAAGAAGAAAATGAAACTACGAAAGAAACTATGTCTTTGCACTACATTGCCTTCACGTGAATGTCTTCACATGTCATTATCTTCGACGTGAATGTGTTCACGAACCACCATTGTCTTCAATGTCTCCATACATTTTTAGGGGTCATCTCTAGTAGGTAAACCGAATCAAGGAGGGACTTCTCCCTGTGTTATCCTGCAATTCTCACAAACACATTGATACATCTCCAACGTATCTATAATTTTTGGTTGCTCCATGCTATGTTATCTACTGTTTTGGCAATATTGGGCTTTATTATCCACTTTTATATTATTTTTGGGACTAACCTATTAACCGGAGGCCCAGCCCAGAATTGCTATTTTTTGCCTATTTTAGTGTTTCGAAGAAAAGGAATATCAAACGGAGTCGAAACGGAACGAAATCAACTGGAGAAGTTATTTTTGGAAGGAAAGCTACCAGATGGACTTGGACCCCACGTCAGGAGCCAAGGGAGGTACTCACGAGGGTGGGGGCACCCCCCTAGGGCGTGCCCCCTGCCTCGTGGGGCCCCCGAAGCTCCACCGACGTACTTCCTGCACCCATATATACCTACGTACCCTAAAACTTCCAGAACAGACAATAGATCGGGAGTTCCGCCGCCAGAAGCCTCTGTAGCCACCGAAAGCCAATCTAGACCCGTTCCGGCACCCTGCTGGAGGGGGAATCCCTCTCCGGTGGCCATCTTCATCATCCCGGTGCTCTCCATGACGAGGAGGGAGTAGTTCTCCCTTAGGGCTGAGGGTATGTACCAGTAACTATGTGTTTGATCTCTCTCTCTCTCGTGTTTTTGAGATGATACGATCTTGATGTATCATGAGCTTTGCTATTATATTTGGATCCTATGATGTTTCTTCCCCCCTCTACTCTCTTGTAATGAATTGAGTTTCCCCTTTGAAGTTATCCTATTGGATTGAGTCTTTAAAGATTTGAGAACACTTGATGTATGTCTTGCCGTGGATATCTGTGGTGACAATGGGATATCACGTGATTCACTTGATGTATGTTTTGGTGATCAACTTGCGGGTTCCGCCCATGAACCTATGCATAGGGCTTGGCACACGTTTTCATCGTGATTCTCCGGTAGAAACTTTGGGGCACTCTTTGAGGTTCTATGTGATGGTTGAATAGATGAATCTGAGATTGTGTGATATATATCGTATAATCATACCCATGATACTTGAGGTGACATTCGAGTATCTAGGTGACATTAGGGTTTTGGTTGATTTGTGTCTTACGGTGTTATTCTAGTACGAACTCTAGGGCTGTTTGTGACACTTATAGGAATAGCCCAACAGATTGATTGGAAAGAATAACTTTGAGGTGGTTTCGTACCCTACCATAATCTCTTCGTTTGTTCTCCGCTATTAGTGACTTTGGATTGACTCTTTGTTGCATGTTGAGGGATAGTTATGTTATCCAATTATGTTATTATTGTTGAGGGAACTTGCACTAGTGAAAGTATGAACCCTAGGCCTTGTTTCAACGCATTGCAATACCGTTTGTGCTCACTTTTATCATTAGTTACCTTGCTGTTTTTATATTTTCATATTACAAAAACCATTATCTACTATCCATATACCACTTGTATCACCATCTCTTTGCCGAACAAGTGCACCTATACAATTTACCATTGTATTGGGTGTATTGGGGACACAAGAGACTCTTTGTTATTTGGTTGCAGGTTTGCTTGAGAGAGACCATCTTCATCCTACGCCTCCTACGGATTGATAAACCTTAGGTCATCCACTTGAGGGAAATTTTCTACTGTCTTACAAACCTCTATACTTGGAGGCCCAAGAACGTCTACAAGAAGAAGGTTGTGTTGTAGACATCAAGCTCTTTTCTGGTGTCGTTGCCGGGGAGGTTAGCGCTTGAAGGTATATCTTTAGATCTTGCAATCGAGTCTTTTAGTTTCTTGTTTTATCACTAGTTTAGTTTATAAAAGAAAATTATATAAAAAATGGAATTGAGTTTGCCTCATACGCTTCATCTTTTTAATATCTTTCGTGAGTATGATGGGAAGGAAAACTGTGCCAAAGTGTTAGAAGAAGAATGCATTAAAATGTTTGGCACTAATCTTTGAATGATGAGCATGATTACAATGTTGTTAGTATGAAATCCTTGAATATCCATAGTACTAATGATGATTGCACTAGTTATGATGAAAATGTCTCCTATAAACATGTCAATTTTTGTGGAGTGCATTGGGTTTGCAAGTACACACCAAATAGGGAAGATAGATATTGCAGGAGGCATAAGCATTTAGAAACCAAATTGTTGCAAGAAAGGCTAGATGATTGTGCTGAAAATTTAAATTCTCTTGGCCGTACTGGTGGACTTTGCAATGAACAGGGTCATTTAGCTATCCGATGCAAATTGTTTCATGATCTTATCGTCTCCAAAATTTGTGATGACTTGATTTCCCTTGCACATTATAATGAACTCAGGTTGCTTATGGGTTACGAAGAACTGAAGCGTATAACTAAGCATCTTCCAGAATTTGCCCGTTATAAACTTCTTGGTTTTGATCTAGAGGAAATTTATATATATTGTGCAGTGAATTGCATTGAAAATCCTTATATTGCCAATTACATAAAGAAAAGAAAGCAAATAGAAGATGAAGAGAACACTAATGAAAGGGAAGAGACTTCCCAATATTCTTCTATTTCTGATGATGAATCGGGTAACGAGGAGGAGCCTCCTATTCAACCAATCTCATTCATAAGGAGCTCCAAAAATAGGATTGAACCCACACATGATGTGGTGAAGAAGAAGAAAAGAAAAAGGAAGAGAGGTAAAAAGATATCTCCCCCAAATAATGCTGCTCCTATTACTATTGTGCCTCATGAAAATATAATTGTGGAAGATAATGATACTTCTTATGATCTTGAAAATCTTTTTGGCACTTACTTGGAAGAATATGATAATTGCTATACTATTGGTGCTATCCATACTATTAATGATGAGAGTGATTATGCTTATGATATGAAAAGGCCCAAGCTTGGGGATGCTATGTTTGATGAAGATGATGTTTTTGAGAATATATTTGCTGCAATTAATGTTTGTCCCAAGCTTGGGGATGCTTTTAATGAATATGATATTTTCAGTCTCCCAAGTTTTGATGTGCAAATTTATAATGATGATAGCATGCCTCCTACTTATGATGATTATTGTGATGATACTTATGCTATAAAAAGTAGTGATTATATTTATAAAACTTGTCATGATTATGGTTACCCCTTTTCTGAACATTACTCTTTTAATGTGGAAACAATTTATAGTATTCGAGTTTCTTATGATACTCCCACTATTCCGAATGAGAAGAATTTTGCTTATGTGGAGAGTAATAAAATTTCTATGCTTGTAGATCATGAAAAGAATGCTTTAGGTGCTGGTTATATTGTTGAATTCATTCATGATGCTACTGAAAATTATTATGAGGGAGGAATATATGCTTGTAGGAATTGCAATAATATCAAGTTTCCTCTCTATGTGCTTAAAGTTTTGAAGTTATGCTTGTTTTACCTTCCTATGCAAGTTGATTCTTGTTCTCACAAGTTGTTTGCTCACAAAATCCCTATGCATAGGAAGTGGGTTAGACTTAAATTTGCTAGTCATATTCTTCATGATGCTCTCTTTATGTTACAATTCTTATCCTTTATGTGAGCATCATTGAAACCATCATGCCTAGCTAGGGGCGTTAAACGATAGCGCTTGTTGGGAGGCAACCCAACTTTATTTTTGTTACTTGCTTTTTGTTCCTGTTTAGTAATAAATAATTCATCTAGCCTCTGTTTAGATGTGATTTTATGCTTTTTATTAGTGTTTGTGCCAAGTAGAACCTTTGGGAAGACTTGGGGAAAGTCTTGTTGATCTTGCTGTAAAAAACAGAAACTTTAGCGCTCACGAGAATTGCTGCCATGTTTTATTGGAGAGTGATATTTAGTTAATTCTTTTTGAAGATGATTAATAGATAAATTCCTCACGTCCAGAAATTTATTTGAGAATTTTATGAGTTCCAGAAGTATACGTTTGATCCAGATTACTACAGACTGTCCTGTTTTTGACAGATTCTGTTTTCCATGTGTTGTTTGCTTATTTTGATGAATCTATGAGTAGTATCGGAGGGTATGAACCATAGAGAAGTTGAAATATAGTAGATATTACACCAATATGAATTTATAATGAGTTCACAACAGTACCTAAGTGGTGATTTATTTTCTTATACTAACGGAGCTTACGAGTTTTCTGTTAAGTTTTGTGTTGTGAAGCTTTCAAGTTTTGGGTAAAGATTCGATGGACTATGGAATAAGGAGTTACAAGAGCCTAAGCTTGGGGATCCCAAGGCACCCCAAGGTAATATTAAAGGACAACCAAAATCCTAAGCTTGGGGATGCCCCGGAAGGCATCCCCTCTTTCGTCTTCGTCCATCGGTAACTTTACTTGGAGCTATATTTTATTCGCCACATGATATGTGTTTTGCTTGCTGTTTGAATAAAATACCAAGATCTGAAATTCTTAAATGTTAGAGAGTCTTCAAATAGTTGCATAATTATTCGACTGCTCATTGATCTTCACTTATATCTTTCGGAGTAGTTTGTCATTTGCTCTAGTGCTTCACTTATATCTTTTTAGAGCACAGTGGTGGTTTTATTTTATAGAAATTGTTGAAATCACATGCTTCACTTATATCATTTTGAGAGTCTTTAGAACAGCACGGTACTTTGCTTTGGTTATGAAACTAGTCATAATATGATGGGCATCCAAGAGGGATATAATAAAAACTTTCATATGAAGTGCATTGAATACTATGAGAAGTTTGTTACTTGATAATTGTTTTGAGATATGGAGATGGTGATATTAGAGTCATGCTAGTTGAATAGTTGTGAATTTGAGAAATACTTGTGTTGAAGTTTGTGATTCCTGTAGCATGCACGTATGGTGAACCGTTATGTGATGAAGTCGGAGCATGATTTATTTATTGATTGTCTTCCTTATGAGTGGCGTTCGGGGACGAGCGATGGTCTTTTCCTACCAATCTATCCCCCTAGGAGCATGCGCGTAGTACTTTGTTTCGATAACTAATAGATTTTTGCAATAAGTATGTGAGTTCTTTATGACTAATGTTGAGCCCATCGATTATACGCACTCTCACCCTTCCACCATTGCTAGCCTCTCTAGTACCGTGCAACTTTCGCCGGTACCATAAACCCACCATATACCTTCCTCAAAACAGCCACCATACCTACCTATTATGGCATTTCCATAGCTATTCTGAGATATATTTCCATGCAACTTTCCACATTTCTGTTATTATTGCACGCTTCATTATTTTCATATTGCTTTGCATGATCATGTAGTTGACATCGTATTTGTGGCAAAGCCATCGTTCATAATTCTTCCATACATGTCACGCTTGAGTCATTGCACATCCCGGTACACCGCCGGAGGCATTCATATAGAGTCATATCTTGTTCTAAGTATCGAGTTGTAATTCTTGAGTTGTAAGTAAATAAAAGTGTGATGATCATCATTATTAGAGCATTGTCCCAGTGAGGAAAGGATGATGGAGACTATGATTCCCGCACAAGTCGGGATGAGACTCCGGACGAAAAAAGAGAGGCCAAAGAAGCCTGAATAAAAAAAGAGGCCATAAAAAAAGAGAGAAGGCCCAAATAAAAAAATGAGAGAAAAAGAGAGAAGGGACAATGCTACTATCCTTTTACCACACTTGTGCTTCAAAGTAGCACCATGATCTTCATGATAGAGAGTCTCCTATGTTGTCACTTTCATATACTAGTGGGAATCTTTCATTATAGAACTTGGCTTGTATATTCCAATGATGGGCTTCCTCAAAATGCCCTAGGTCTTCGTGAGCAAGCAAGTTGGATGCACACCCACTTAGTTTCTTTTGTTGAGCTTTCACACACTTATAGCTCTAGTGCATCCGTTGCATGGCAATACCTACTCACTCACGTTGATATCTATTGATGGGCATCTCCATAGCCCGTTGATACGCCTAGTTGATGTGAGACTATCTTCTCCCTTTTTGTCTTCTCCACAACCACCATTCTATTCCACCTATAGTGGTATGTCCATGGCTCACGCTCATGTATTGCGTGAAGATTGAAAAAGTTTGAGAACACCAAAAGTATGAAACAATTGCATGGCTTGTCATCGGGGTTGTGCATGATTTAAATGCGTTGTGTGGTGAAGATGGAGCATAGCCAGACTATATGATTTTGTAGGGATAACTTTCTTTGGCCATGTTATTTTGAGAAGACATGATTGCTTTGTTAGTATGCTTGAAGTATTATTATTTTTATGTCAATATTAAACTTTTGTCTTGAATCTTATGGATCTGAATATTCTTGCCACAATAAAGGATAAATATGTTAGGTAGCATTCCACATCAAAAATTCTGTTTTATCATTTACCTACTCGAGGACGAGCAGGAATTAAGCTTGGGGATGCTGATACGTCTCCAACATATCTATAATTTTTTATTGTTCCATGCTATTATATTATCAACCTTGGATGTTTTATATGCATTTATATGCTATTTTATATGATTTTTGGGACTAACTTATTAACCTAGAGCCCAGTGCCAGTTTATGTTTTTTCCTTGTTTTAGAGTATCGCAGAAAAGGAAAATCAAACGGAGTCCAATTGACATGAAACTTCATGGAACTTATTTTTGGATGGAAAGCAACCCGGGAGACTTGGACTCCACATCAAGGAAGTTTCGAGGAAGCCACGAGGTAGGGGGCGCGCCCACCCCCTGGGCACGCCCTCCACCCTCGTGGGCCCCTCGTGGCTCCCCTGACGTATTTCTTCCACCTATATATATCCATATACCCTAAAACGATCGGGGAGCACAATAGATCGGGAGTTCCGCCACCAGAAGCCTCCGTAGCCACTAAAAACCAATCTAGACCCGTACCGGCACCCTGCCGGAGGGGGAAATCCCTCTCTAGTGGCCATCTTCATCATCCCGGTGCTCACCATGATGAGGAGGGAGTAGTTCTCCCTCGGGGCTGAGGGTATGTACCAGTAGCTATGTGTTTGATCTCTCTCTCTCTCTCTCTCTCTCTCGTGTTCTTGAGGTGATACGATCTTGATGTATCGCGATCTTTGCTATTATAGTTGGATCTTATGATGTTTTCTCCCCCCTCTACTCTCTTGTAATGGATTGAGTTTTCCCTTTGAAGTTATCTTATCAGATTGAGTCTTTAAAGATTTGAGAACACTTGATGTATGTCTTGTCGTGCGTATCTGTGGTGGCAATGGGATATCACGTGATGTATGTTTTGGTGATCAACTTGTGGGTTCCGCCCATGAACCTATGCATAGGGGTTGGCACACATTTTCGTTGTGATTCTCCGGTAGAAACTTTGGGGCACTCTTTGAGGTTCTATGTGATGGTTGAATAGATGAATCTGAGATTGTGTGATGCATATCGTATAATCATACCCACGGATACTTGAGGTGACATTGGAGTATCTAGGTGACATTAGGGTTTTGGTTGATTTGTGTCTTAAGGTGTTATTCTAGTACGAACTCTAGGGTTGTTTGTGACACTTATAGGAATAGCCCAACGGATTGATTGGAAAGAATAACTTTGAGGTGGTTTCGTACCCTACCATAATCTCTTCGTTTGTTCTCCGCTATTAGTGACTTTGGAGTGACTCTTTGTTGCATGTTGAGGGATAGTTATGTGATCCAATTATGTTATTATTGTTGAGGGAACTTGCACTAGTGAAAGTATGAACCCTAGGCCTTATTTCAATGCATTGCAATACCGTTTGTTCTCACTTTTATCATTAGTTACCTTGCTGTTTTTATATTTTCAAATTACAAAAACCATTATCTACTATCCATATACCACTTGTATCACCATCTCTTCGCCGAACTAGTGCACCTATACAATTTACCATTGTATTGGGTGTGTTGGGGACACAAGAGACTCTTTGTTATTTGGTTGCAGGGTTGCTTGAGAGAGACCATCTTCATCCTACGCCTCCTACGGATAAATAAACCTTAGGTCACCCACTTGAGGCAAATTTGCTACTATCCTACAAACCTCTGCACTTGGAGGCCCAACAAAGTCTACAAGAAGAAGGTTGTGTAGTAGACATCAGACATTAGTCCCTCAACCACGTTTGTCGTCAATACTCCAAAACCAACTAGGGGTGGCACTAGATGCACTTGCATTGTCCCTATTATCACATGCTTCTATTCCCCTCAGGTTCTGGGATGAGGCGTATCTTTCGGCTTGCTATCTTATTAACCGACTCCCTAGTCGTGTCATTGGCAATTCTAGTCCTATGGAAAAATTGTTTCATACTAACCCGACTATACATCTCTGCATACGTTTGGTTGTACCCGTTGGCCAAACTTGCGCCCCTACAACACACAAACTTGCTTTTCGATCCCAACAGTGTGTGTTTGTCTGGTATAGCATCCGTCACAAAGGATACAAGTGTCTGCACTTGCCCGCCGCTCGTTTGTACATCTCACGCGACGTCACGTTTGACAAGAATTTTTTTCCGTTTGCTAGTACTCCCACCTCTCCCATACCGCCTCGAGTTGTAGAACATGGCATACTATTATTTCCGCATGACCACATGAACTATGGCACCTCTGTCCCGCATGCTAGCCTGGATACAGGACCTCCTATGGTGCAGAAGATCCCAGGTGAACCCACTGTTGGATCCCAAGAGGATCCTGGCACCGAATCCGATGTTGGTCTGGCCTCGGATCATGCGTTGTCCATTGACAGCGATGCGGCTTCCCCCGCGCCAGGCTGCTGTGTTGCGCCCGTTCCTCCATTGGGCCGCGTGGCTCCCATGGATGGGCCGGTTTCCCCCCGCCTGCGCCCTCTGCTCCACCTTTACCAGTGGTGGGACCCGCCGTGGCCCGGTCACCCTTCAACCTGACCCACCACAGGCCGAGCCTCACGTAGCCTCTATTCCGTCCGTGGGACAGTCCTCGGCTGCGGGTCCGGCCGCCTTGACTACTCATGGCTCGAGATCCCAGGTTGATGTGTCCACCACCTGTTCGCCTGGTCCTGTCGCTGTCAAGGGATCCCAAGAGGATCGCATCACTGCCCCCGATGCGTGTATCTCACCGAGATTCTATACTCCGTCCGGATCCGCTCCTCCGCCGAGTCATACCATGGTGACACATACACGGGACAACACCCGCAAAGCCACACAGCATATTGATAGCACGATCACTTATGATCTATCATGTCATGCGTTTCTAGCCTTACGGGAACTTACTGATCATCGTGAGGCCATCACATCTCCAGCGTGGCATGCACCCATGCAACTTGAGCTTGACGCACTTCATCACAATGGCACCCGGACGTTGGTTCCACCTCCATCAAATGTTAATGTGGTCGATTGCAAATGGGTATTCAAACTCAAGCACAAGGCTGATGGTACGGTTGATCGGCACAAGGCATGTCATGTTGCGAATGGGTTTAAATAATGGTATGGTTTGGACTATCATGACATGTTCAGTCCAGTCGTCAAACCTATCACTGTTCGACTAGTTCTCTCCATTGCAGTCTCTCGTGGGTGGTGCTTGCGACAATTAGATGTTCAAAATGCCTTCCTTCATGGTGTTCTTCAGGAAGAGGTGTATATCGCCAACCTCCTGGTTTTGTGGATCCCTTGACTCCACGTCATCTCTCCAAGCTACGAAAAGCGGTCTATGGTCTTAAACAGGCTCCTCGAGCGTGGTATTCAAGGTTAAGTTCTGGGCTTCTTCAGCTTGGTTTTGTGGCATCTAAGGCAGACACTTCCTTGTTTGTCTTTCGTCATGCTAGTGCCACCATATTTATGCTTGTGTGTGTGGATGACATTATTGTGGCTAGCTCATCCCCTGCTACTACTACCAAGTTGCTTGCTGATCTTCAGGCCTCATTTACTAGGAATGATCTCGGTCCCTTGCACTATTTTCCTGGAGTTGAGGTGAAGTCTTTGCCAAGGGGGATTGTACTCTCTCAATAGAAGTATATTGGTGACATCCTTCACCATGCTAACATGGATAATTGTAAGGTCTCCACCACGCCCATGTCTTCAACTAAGAAGATCACCAAGGATAGTGGATCACCACTTTCTCAAGATGATAGTACCAAATATCACAGTCTGGTTGGAGCTCTCTAGTATCTAACACTTACTAGGCTGGACATTTCCTTTGCAGTGAATCATGTCTGTCAGTTCCTCCATGAACCAAAAACTATACATCTCTAAGTAGCCAAACTGATCTTGGAATACTTGAAGTATATTACTTGAAGTTTGGGTCTCTCTATAAGAAAGTCTCCATCGACTTTGTTGAGTTGTTTCTCTAATGCAGATTGGGTTTGGTGCAGTGATGATCGTAGGTCTACAGGAGGTATTGCCGTCTTTGTTGGCCCTAACCTTGTATCTTGTTGCGCAAGAAAACAAGCCATTGTTTCTCGGTTAAACATGGAGTCTGGTTATAAATCCGTTGCAAATGGAACAGCCAAGATAATTTGGGTACAATCAGTTCTTGGTGAACTTGGTGTCTTCATACCACGACCGCTTGTGTTATGGTGTGACAATTTGGGAGCCACTTACTGATGTCGATTGAACTATGTTGGTATTTCCCCAAAGAGGAAGGGATGATGCAGCACAGTTAAGGTAGGTATTTCCCTTAGTTATGAAACTAAGGTATCAATCCAGTAGGAGAACCAAGCAATACTATGTAAACGGTACTTGCACACAAAGAAAAAATACTTGCAACCCAACACGTATGAGGGGTTGTCAATCCCTCTTTCGGGCAACGGCGCCAGAAGTTGTCAAGTTGACGAGATAAAATTTGTATAGATTGGATAAATAGATCTCAATAAAATGCGAAATAAAGGATGCAAATAAAAAGTGTAGCAAAGTATTTTGGGGTTTTTAGAATAATAAATTTGACAAAAGCAAATAAAAATAGATCTCAAAGGGAAATAATAGATTGGAGAGCAAATATGATAAAGAATAGACCCGGGGGCCGTAGATTTCACTAGTGGCTTCTCTCAAGAAATAGCACACGATGGGTAAACAAATTACTGTTGGGCAACTGATAGAAAATCAAATAGTTATGATGATATCCAAGGCAATGATCAATATATAGGCATCACGTCCAAGATTAGTAGACCGACTCCTACCTGCTTCTACTACTATTACTCCACACATCGACCGCTATCCAGCATGTATCTAGTGTATTAAGTTCATGGAGAAACTGAGTAATGCAATAAGAAGAATGACATGATGTAGATGAGATCTATTCATGTAGGAATATCCCTCATCTTGTTATCCTCAATAGCAACGATACATGCATGTCTTGCTACCCCTTCTGTCACTGGGAAAGAACACCGCATGATCGAACCCATCACAAAGCACCTCTTCCCATGGCAAGAAAAATTGATCTAGTCGGCCTAACTAAACCAAAGATTCTAATAAGAAATACGAGGCTATAAATAATCATGCATATAAGAGAACAAAAGAAGACTTAAATAATATTCATGGATATAGATCTGATCATAAACTCAAAGTTCATTGGATCACAACAAACACACCGAAAAAAGAGTTAGATCAAATAGATCTCCAAGATACCATTGTATTGAGAATAAAAAGAGAGAGAGGAAGCCATCTAGCTACTGCCTACGGACCCGTAGGTCTATAGTGAACTACTCACACATCATCGGAGAGGCACCAATTAGGATGATGAACCCCTCCGTGATGGTGTTTAGATTGGATCTCGTGGTTCTGGAACTTGCGGCGGCTAGAATTGTGTTTCAATAGGGTTTCTGGAATATTTGGGTATTTATAGGGCGAAGAGGCGGTGCGGGAGGTCACCGAGGGGGGCACAACCCTCATGGGCGCGCCGAGCCCTCCTAGTGGGTTGTGCCCACCTCAGGCCTCCCCTCTGGTACTTCTTTGGCCCACTGGGTGTCTTCCGGTCCAACAAAGTTCTCTAAAAAGTTTTGCTGCGTTTGGACTCCGTTTGGTACTGATATTCTGCGAAGTAATAAACAAGCAAAAATAGCAACTGGCACTGGGCACTATGTCAATAGGTTACTCCCAAAAAATGATATAAAGTTGCTATAAAATGATTGTAAAACATCCAAGAATAATAATATAACAGCATGGAACAATCAAAAATTATAGATTCATTGGAGACGTATCACTTACCTATGTGCTAACCCAGTATTCCATCCCAAGACTAAGCATATAGAAGTAGATTTTCACTTTGTTTGAGAGAGAGTTGCAGCCAAGGCACTGGATGTTCGATTCATCTCTTCCAAAGAATATGTTGCTGACATATTCACAAAGCCATTAGCTAAGACGTTGTTTGTCTCAAATAGATACAATCTGAATCTTCTTGAAGGAAGTTTAGATTGAGAGGGGATGTTAATATGTATATTGTTATGATCTAGGAGGTTGTTAGTATTTTTACTTATATCTATCTCCTGTAACAATCTATGTAATCTCGGCCTATGTCGTAGGCCCTAGAGGCAGTATATATACAGATCCCTCGGCTGCCATATTGGTTGTGCCGATCCAATCTCCTTCTCTCTAGTTTCACAGAGCACACCGTTCAAGTTTCCTTCAAGATCGGCGCATATGAAGACACCTTCGAGTGTGATGTGGTCGATATGTCTGTGTGCCATCTCCTCTTAGGAAGACCTTGGCAATTAACCGTGGCATCATCCACAACAGAGAAACCAATCACTATAGTCTCAACATGAAGGGAAAGGAGTATGTGCTATGACCCATCTCGCCAAGTCAAGTTATCACCGACAAGCAAGCTTCAAAACATCACAGAGAGACTACTAAGCGAGTGAACCACCAAAAAGAGAGTGAGCGCCACAAGAAAAACTTGAGTGACTCCACGATGAGTGACAAGAACCTAGTCCTATTAGCCACCAAAGAGATTTGAGGTATGTGAGTGAGAGCACATCAAGTGTTCTTCACTTTGTACTTGTGTACAAAGATGAAACAGTGAGGACTAATGTTTCACAACATTTTCCTTTGGTTTTGTCTCTTCTCTTGTAGGAACTCAAGGATGTGTTCCCCGATGAGCTACCTCCGGGACAACCTCCTTTGCACGGAATCGAGCATGGCATTGACCTCATCCCCGGCACACCTCTACCATACAAGGCACCTTATCGTGTTAACCCCGACGAGACAAAAGAGATACAAAGGTGCTACCTCTTGAGCTTGCGTTAGTTTTTCCCTTGAAGAGGAAAGGGTGATGCAGCAAAGTAGAGTAAGTATTTCCCTTGGTTTTGAGAACCAAGGTATCAACCCAGTAGGACACAACGCACAAGCCACCGAATACCTGCACAAACAAACACCAACTTGCACAGAACACGATAAAAGGGTTGCCAATCCCTTCACGGTTATTTGCAAACTGAGATCTGATATAGATGGATAAATGGTAAAGCGGTATTTTTGGTATTTTTGTTTATGGAAGGGAAAGTAAAAGATTGCAAAGAAAGTAAATCGGAAACTAAAATTGTAGATCGGGAACTTAGATGATGGAAAATAGACCCGGGGGGCATAGGTTTCACTAGAGGCTTCTCTCAAGATAGAAAATATTATGGTGGGTGAACAAATTACTGCCGAGCAATTGATAGAAAAGCGCAAAGTTATGACGATATCTAAGGCAATGATCATGAATATAGGCATCACGTCCGTATCAAGTAGATCGACTCCTGGCTGCACCTACTACTATTACTCCACACCTCGACCGACTCCTGCCTTCATCTAGAGTATTAAGTTCATGAAGAACAGAGTAACGCATTAAGTAAGATGACACGATGTACTGGAATTAACTCAAGCAATATGATGAAAAACCCATCTTGTTATCCTTGATGGCAACAATACAATACGTGTCGGTTCCCCTTCTGTCACTAGGATCAAGCACCACAAGATTGAACCCAAAGCTAAGCACTTCTCCCATTGCAAGAAAAACCAATCTAGTTGGCCAAACCAAATCGATAGTTCGAAGAGACTTGCCAAGATATCAAATAATGCATATAAGAATCCAGAGAAGATTCAAATAATATTCATAGATAAGCTGATCATAAATCCACAATTCATCGGATCTCGGCAAACACACCGCAAAAGAGTATTACATCGAATAGATCTCCAAGAACACCGAGGAGAACATGGTATTGAGAATCAAAGAGAGAGAAGAAGCCATCTAGATACTAGCTATGGACCCGTAGGTCTGTGGTAAACTACTCACGCTTCATCGGAGAGGCAATGGTGTTGATGTACAAGCCCTCCGTGATCGAATCCCCCTCCGGCAGGACGCTGGAAAAGGCCCCTAGATGGGATCTCACGGGTACAGAAGGTTGCGGCGGTGGAAAGTGGTTTCATGGCTCCCCTGGAAGGTTTTGGGATATTTGAGAATATATTGGCGGAAGAAATAGGTCGGTGGAGTCACAAGGGGTCCACAAGGGTGGGGGAACCCTACCTCCCTAGACGCGCCCCCTGACCTTGTGGCCGCCTCGTGGCTTTCCTAACGTGCACTCCAAGCCCTCTGGATGTATTCTGGTCCAAGAAAAATCATCACGAAAGTTTCATTCCGTTTGGACTCCGTTTGGTATTCCTTTTCTTCAAAAATCTAACACAAGGAAAAAACAAGAACTGGCACTGGGCTCTAGGTTAATAGGTTAGTCCCAAAAATAATATAAAATAGCATATTAATGCATATAAAACATCCAAAACAGATAATATAATAGCATGGAACAATAAAAAATTATAGATACATTGGAGACGTATCAAGCATCCCAAGCTTAATTCATGATCATCCTCGAGTAGGTAAATGATAAAAACAGAATTTTTTATGTGGAATGCTACCTAACATATTTATCCATGTAATTCTCTTTATTGTGGCATAAATGTACAGATCCGTATGATTCAAAACAAAAGTTTAATATTGACATAAAAACAATAATACTTCAAGCATACTAACAAAATAATTATGTCTTCTCAAAATAACATGGCCAAAGAAAGCTTATCCCTGCAAAATCATATAGTCTGGCTATGCTCCATCTTCATCACACAAAATATTTAAATCATGCACAACCCCGATCACAAGCCAAGCAATTGTTTCATACTTTTAACGTTCTCAAACTTTTTCAACTTTCACGTAATACATGAGCGTGAGCCATGGATATAGCACTATAGGTGGAATAGAATATGGTGGTTGTGGAGAAGACAAAAAGAAGGAGATAGTCTCACATCTACTAGGCATATCAACGGGCTACGGAGATGTCCAGCAATAGATATCAATGTGAGTGAGTAGGGATTGCCATGCAACAGATGCACTAGAGCTATAAGTTTATGAAAGCTCAAAAAGAAAACTAAGTGGGTGTGCATCCAACTTTCTTGCTCATGAAGACCTAGGGCAATTTGAGGAAGCCCATTATTGGAATATACAAGCCAAGTTCTATAATGAAAATTCCCACTAGTATATGAAAGTAACAATATAGGAGACTTTCTATCATGAAGATCATGGTGCTATTTTGAAGCACAAGTGTGGCAGAAGGATAGTAACATTGTCCCTTCTCTCTTTTTCTCTCATTTTTTGGGCCTTCTCTATTTTTTTATTTGGCCTTTTCTCTATTTTGCCGCACATGGGACAACGCTCTAGTAATGAAGATCATCACACTTTTTGTAACACCCCGGATGTAATTTACCTTATATGTATCCCAACTCTTGCCGTTTCTGGCCTAAGTTATTTTATTTCCTCATTGTAGGGTTTTTGTCTCCATGTGTTGTTGTCTTTGTCATGCATCTCATATCATGTCATCATGTGCATTGCATTTGCATACGTGTTCGTCTCATGCATCCGAGCATTTTCCTCGTTGTCTGTTTTGCATTCCGGCGCTCCTATGTCCTACGGTGGTCCTTTCTACCCCTTTTCGTGTGTGGGCGTTAAAAATTTACGGATTGGACCGAGACTTGCCATGTGGCATTGGTTTACTACCGGTAGATCGCCTGTCAAGTTTCATGCCATTTGGACTTCGTTTGATACAACAACGGTTAACCGAGGGACCGAGAAGGCCTCGTGTGTGTTGCAGCCCAACACCCTTCCAATTTGGACCAAAACCCACCAAAAACCCATCCATCACCTAGAACGTTCGATCACGATCGCGTGGCCGAAAACCACACTCCATTTGGAGCTTCCTAGCTCCCTCTACGCCTATATATAGACCCCTCATTCCAAATCCCGGGTCTCTTCTTCCCCAAACCCTAAAAATCCGCTCCGCCATCGGCCGGACATGTCCGACGTCCGCCGGACGAACCGCGCCGCCACCCCGCACCAATAGGAGGGTGCCACGTGTCCCTGCCGGCCCTCTCTCTCCTCCGGCCCGGAGAGCCCAGATCGGGCCCTCCCGGCCCGTGGACCCGCGTCGCCCGCGCCTTCGTCTCCTCGTCGCCCGCTCCGCTTGGAAGCCGCCGAGCGCCGCCGCCTCCGCCACCGGCACCGACCTCCACCGTGGCCGCCCAGCTTGCTGCCCGGCCGCGCTTCGCCGCCCAAGTCCGGCGCCGCCCTGTGCCCGCGGCGCCCCGCTCCGGCTTCCGCGCCACGACGCCGCGCCCGTCGTCCCGTGCTTTGGCGTGAGCTCCTCCGGCCGCCTCTCCAACTCCGGCGAACAGGTCCTGGCGAACCTCATTTTCCGCGCCCCTGCTACAGAAACTTTGGCCGGATCTCAGATCTGGAAATATCCCGTGGTTGACTTTTGCCCCGAAACCCTAATTTTCTTGCTATCTTTGACATGCCATAACTCTACATCCGTAGCTCCGATTCGTGCGTGTAGCATATCAAAATGTTTGTCTCGACGAGTACATCATTTCATCTCATTGCATCATTTTCATTTGAGCTCATCTTGATACCCGAAATGCTGTTGGAAGAGGGCTATGTGAGGAAATTTGTCAGATCTGTTTCAGCAAATAGCCTTTTGTCATTTTTGCCATGATTAATGTGTGCATGCTATGATCCTAAGCTCTACATGTGTTTTATTATATGCCATGTCATATTTACAGAGGTGCTTGCCATGTATTTTTGTGATATTTGTGGTGACTAGCACAAGCTTGCAAAGTAGCGTAATCGGTAATGCTGATTTCAGGGACTTAGAATTTCACTAAGTCCTTGTCCTGGTTTTGTTGTTATGCCATATGTTCATGTTGTTTCCTAGTGATCCGTGCCTCTTTTGAGGATGATCAGTAAGGATGTTTTGTTAACATTGCAGTGCTCTATCCATCCATGTATTTGTTTGCATTTATGGAGCAACCTAGCTTGAGTCAATCAAGCTCTACTTTTGCTATAAAATGATCCTGGCAGATTGTTGACATGTTTAGTGATTTTGCCGAGGATGTTGCTATTGATCCGTGCATGCTATGATGTTGTTCTTGCCATGTATGGCTTCTATGCCATGTCTTCTTGATGAGTGTACGCTTAGTTTGTCATGCCATGCTCTGTAGTGAGTGCATCGAGCTCGTAAACATGCCTACTCGTTAACTGTTTTGCATGCTCCAGTTTTTCACCAAGTTTGAATCTGTTTATGTTTTTGCCATGTTCACATGCTTGCAATTGTATTTTCTGATCCCTTTTTGCTCAAGGTCACTAAGGGACTTTTGTTAAGCGCTTTGAGTAGCTTCATGACTTGCCTTGCTTTGCCATGTTAAGTTCCTGTAGCATGTAGTTTTCATGCTCTAAAGTCTGCTTCTTGATGATAAATTCCATACTTGTGTTAATTTCACCAAGTCTGAAACCTGTTATCATTTGCACTTTTGCCATGCTTGTTTGAACCTGTTAATGGATGAATTAGCCGTAGCTCAGTGTTCATATTTTGTCAAGAATCATCAGTGGATTCCTTCCATGTATTTTGTTGTCATGTTTGAGTGTTGTAGCATATTTTGCTTGATGCATTTACTTGGTCACTTGCTGATTATCGCAGACCGGTGCCATATTTGTTTTGCTTGCCATTTCCAAACCGTGCATCTGATTCCGGTGATCTTTATATCGATTTCAACCGAAATCATCTCCTTTTTCCAGTGGTACTCTTGGTTTTACAAGTTGAGGCCAGGTTCAATCATTCCTTTGCAAGTCTTGCATAGGCATCACATACCTCATCCCGCATATCATGCCATGTTTGCATCATGTTGTTTGAGCATTGCACGTGGTTGATTGTGCTCCTTTTGCTTGTTGTTCTTGCTGGGTAGAGCCGGGAGACGAGTTCGTGAACAAGGAGCCCGTTGAGTTCGCTTACGAGGATCAAGTCAACTCTGAGAACTTTGCAGGCAAGATGACCATACCCTCGAAATCACTTCTATCTTTGCTTGCTAGATGCTCGCTCTTTTGCTATGCCTATGCTACGATACCTACCACTTTCTTATCATGCCTACCAAATTGCCATGTCAAATCTCTAACCCACCATGTCCTAGCAAACCATTGTTTGGCTATGTTACCGCTTTTGCTCAGCCCCTCTTATAGCGTTGCTAGTTGCAGGTGAAGTTTGGAGATCATTCCTTGTTGGAACATTGTTTATTGTTGGGATATCACCATATTATCTTGTTTATCTTAATGCATCTATATACTTGGTAAAGGGTGGAAGGCTCGGCCTTTTGCCTAGTGTTTTGTTCCACTCTTGCCGCCCTAGTTTCCGTCATATCGGTGTTATGTTCCCGGATTTTGCGTTGCTTACACGGTTGGGTTATAATGGGAACCCCTTGACAGTTCGCCTTGAATAAAACTCCTCCAGCAATGCCCAACCTTGGTTTTACCATTTGCCACCTAGCCTCTTTTTCCCTTGGGTTTCCGGAGCCCAAGGGTCATCTTTATTTAAACCCCCCTGGGCCAGTGCTCCTCTGAGTGTTGGTCTGACCGAGTAGACTGCGGGGCCACCTCGGGGAAACTTGAGGCTTTGTTTTACTCATAGGATGTCTCATCTGAGTGTGCCCTGAGAACGAGATATGTGCAGCTCCTATCGGGATTTGTCGGCACATTCGGGCGGTGTTGCTGGACTTGTTTTACCATTGTCGAGGATGTCTCGTAACCGGGATGCCGAGTCTGATCGGATTGTCTTGGGAGAAGGAATATCCTTCGTTGACCGTGAGAGCTTGTGATGGGCTAAGTTGGGACTCCCCTGCAGGGATTTGAACTTTCGAAAGTCGTGCCCGCGGTTATGGGCAGATGGGAATTTGTTAATGTCCGGTTGTAGATAACCTGAAACTTAACTTAATTAAAATGAACCAACCGCGTGTGTACCCGTGATGGTCTCTTCTCGGCGGAGTCCGGGAAGTGAACACGGTGTTGGAGTAATGCTTGACGTAGGTTGTTCTAGGATCACTTCTTGATCATAGTTGTTCGACCATGCTTTTGCCTTCTCTTCTCGCTCTCTTTTGCGAATAGGTTAGCCACCATATGTGCTAGTCGCTTGCTGCAGCTCCACATCATACCTTACCTTACCTATAAGCTTAAATAGTCTTGATCGCGAGGGTGTGAGATTACTGAGTCCCCGTGACTCACAGTTTACTTCCAAAACCATATGCAGGGACCGACGATACCGTTCGAGATGACATGACCGAGCTCAAGTGGGAGTTCGACGAAGACTCTCGCCGTTACTATGTGTCTTTCCCAGATGATTAGTAGTGGTGCCCAGTTGGGGCGATCGGGGACCGTGTCGCATGTGGGGGTTGATCTTTATTTTGGTACCGTAGTCGGACCATGAGTGTATTGGATGAATGTAATTTTATTCGTGTATTTGTGTGACGTGGCGAGTGTAAGCCAACTATGTATCTTTTCCCCTTTTATTTATTTACATGGGTTGTTGTGAAGATTACCTTACTTGCAACATTGCTTTCAATGCGGTTATGCCTCTAAGTCGTGCTTCGACACGTAGGAGATATAGCCGCATCGAGGGCGTTACAAGTTGGTAATCAGAGCCTTCCCCGACCTTAGGAGCCCCCTGCTTGATCGAATCGTTGGCGTTGTTGAGTCTAGAAAAATGTTTTGAGTCATTTAGGAATTATATATCAGAGAGTTAGGAATTCTTTTTACTCCCCAGTCCCTTCATCGCTCTGGTAAGGCATCCTGACATAGAGTTTTGACTCTTCTCTTCTCAAATTTCATTACCAAAAATTTAGGATTACGCGGGTATCTTGGAATCGTTCCGATGGTTTTGTGACGAGAACATTTTTCTTGGTGCCTCCTATCATTTAGGGGTTGTGGCTGTGTCCCGGGGAGTTGAGATCCGAGGTGTTGTCATCACAATTTTATCGTTGAGATTCTGGAATACCTGAGTTTCGCCGACATCGAAAATCTCTTTTATGCAGTTGTTGGTGAGATAACCTCGATGCCACCCAGTACTGGGGCGGGAGTTCGGGAGTATTGCCATAACTTGTATAATGGAAGCTTTTCGAAGGTTGAGGTAAACGATTTCCGAAGGTTTCTTGGTTATGTGTTGAAGGATGGATACAGCTGGATGTAGGATTTGCTAGATTTGGGTGAGATATTATGCTTCCCCTGTATCCCCGACACCTGATTGCATAACCGGAAAGGTTCAGGAGTTTCATAGGTGGGAATTCTTGTAGCTCTAGTTCTTCTTCCGCGGATATTTGGATTGGGATTGGGTAATCCTCACCAAGTATTCATTCTTGTCCGTACCTTGTTGGTTTTATTCTTCTACCTCAATTCTAAGTGGCTTCTCAATTTATGGAAATGTTACCATTTCAATTGGAATACATTCGTTCATTTTGTTTGGATGTGAAGACTTTATGTTGCAATTTCAACCCGTTTGATTCAGCTTAAATATTTGTCTGTCAAGATGCTAATGGATATTAACCTCTTCAGGATGGCTCCTCCAACACGCACGACTCCGAATCTTGATCCGCCACCACCACCTCCACCTCCGGAGGCATGGCAAGTTGTGATGGCTGCTACCAATGCAAACACGCAGCTGATCATGCAACTTCTTCAAGAGCGCAACCAAGGTAACCAGGGCCATGGCAACAATCAGAATCAGTTTGCTACACTCAACTAGCACCTTGCTAACCAGCCAAAGACCTTCAGCAATTGTGTTGAGGCAACAGACGCTGATGATTGGCTCGTGGACATATGCAAGTATTTCGAGTGCAGCAATGTCAGGCCTGAGGACTTTGTCAAGTTCGCCTCCTTCCAACTCAAAGACCAAGCTACAGAATGGTTTCAGCAGTACAAAGATTCCAGAGGAGGCCGTGTGATTACCTGGGATGAATTCCGTCAAGACTTCAAAGCTCATCATATTCCTTAGAGTGTGGTTGAGAGCAAGCATGAGGAATTCCGCAACCTGAAGCAAGGCACTATGTCTGTTTACCAGTACAACATCATGTTTCAAAAGCTCGCCCGTTTTGCTAAGCAAGACATCCCTAACGAGAAGAGCATGATATACCAGTTCATGGGTGGTCTCAGAGAAGAACTCCAGCCAGCTCTCGTCCTTTTTGAGCCCAAGAAGTATGATGAGTTTTACAATATGGCAATGAAGCAAGAGAGTGTTCAACTGAAGTGCGATGGTTCCAAGAAGCGAGTCAGAGATGCAACTCCTTCTTCCTTAACTCAAGTGGCTAAGCAGCAAAAGTATTGGCTTCCTCCTCCTCCATTCCCTCAGCCTTATCAGCAGAAGAGCAAAGGTGGCAGTGGATCTTCCCACCCACCCAACCCTGGCTTTCAGAATAAGACTTCGTCTCAAGCTCCAAGATCAAGTGCTCTGTATCACCGTCCGCTCTCGGAGGTCATGTGCAACAAGTGCCAACAGAAGGGTCACTATGCCAACAAATGCTTCAATCAGAGGCGTCTCCCTCCTCCTCCTCCTGTGAGATCGGCAAGTACAACTGTGGTCAAGCATAACCCCATGCACACCAAGGTCAACTTGTTGAACGCAGCTCAGGCAGAGGACTCATGAGATGTCATCATGGGTAACCTTCCTGTTAACGATGTTCCTACAAAAGTACTTTTTGACACTGGTGCATCGCATTCTTTCTTGTCATTCCCATTTGCATCGAAGCACAATGTTGATACTGAGGTTATGCCCAAAGTCATGCAAGTTGTTTCTCCCGGCAAGCTTTTGACTTCTAGTTTGGTTGCTCCCGATGTCTCTATCACGTTGGGCGACTACAAGTTTCTGTCCTCTCCAGTGGTCCTTGGTAACTCGGATATTGATCTTATTCTTGGAATTGATTGGCTTTCTAAGCACAAGGCTCATCTTGATTGTGCTGCCAGGCAGATTCAATTGACTCATTCATGTGATGATGTAATTGTCTTTGCCGCTCGTGATGATACCATCCGTCTGTTTTCTCTCAATGAGAAGGGTGAACTGGATGCCATCTCTCAAATTCCAGTCGTTTGCGAATATCAAGATGTCTTTCTAGAAGAGCTTCCAGGAATGCCTCCGCACCGGCCAGTTGAATTCGTCATCGATCTTGAGCCTGGCACGGAACCTGTTTGCAAACGTCCTTACAAGCTTGGACCTAAAGAGTTGAAGGAGCTGAAGAAGCAACTCGATATTCAAGAGCAAATGGGTCTCATCCGACCTAGTTCTTCTCCGTGGGGTTGTGGAGTTCTTTTTGTGAAGAAGAAGGATGGAACGGACCGACTTTGTGTTGACTACCGTCCATTGAACAAGAAGACTATAAAGAACAAGTACCCACTTCCCAACATCAATGAGCTGTTTGAACAACTCAAAGGTGCTCAAGTATTATCCAAGCTTGTTCTCCGTATGGGCTATCACCAGATTCGAATTCGTGAGCAAGATATCCCTAAGACAGCATTCAGAACAAGCTATGGTTCATATGAATATACTGTCATGTCTTTTGGCCTCGTCAACGCTCCTCCAACTTTCTCTCGCATGATGAATTTCGTCTTCAACCCCTACACAAATGACTTTGTCTTGGTCTACCTCGATGACATTTTGGTCTTTTCCAAGAACAAGGAAGATCATGCCAAGCACTTGCGTTTGGTGCTGGATAAGCTCAGAGAACATCACTTCTACGCCAAGTTTTCAAAGTGTGAGTTTTGGCTCGATGAGGTTCTCTATCTTGGGCATATCATCTCTGCCAAGGGCATAGCGGTGAATCCTGAGAAGGTGTCTGCAATTGTGAATTGGGAACCAGCTCAGAACATGAAGCAACTCCGCAGCTTCCTTGGTCCCGCAAGCTATTGTCGAAGGTTCATTGAGAACTTCTCAAAGATCGCTAAGCCTCTTTCAACCCTTCTCCAGAAGCACGTGAAGTACGTTTGGTCTCCTGAATGTGACATCGCTTTCAACACCGTGAAAGAGAAATTAGTCATTGCTCTAGTTTTGACTCCTCCTGATGAATCCAAACCGTTTGAGGTCTTCTGTGATGCCTCTCTTCAAGGTCTTGGTGCAGTGTTGATGCAAGAGAAGAAAGTTGTGGCTTATACTTCTCGCCAGTTGAAGCCCAACGAAAAGAACTACCCCACTCATGACCTCGAGTTGGCGACAGTTGTGCATGCTCTTTTGTCTTGGAGACATCTCTTATTGGGAAGAAAAGTGGACATCTTCACTGACCACAAGAGTCTCAAGTACATCTTCACTCAGCCTAATCTCAACCTCAGGCAGACTCGTTGGGTCGAAATGATTCAAGAGTATAATACAAGTATCAAATATACTCCAAGCAAGGCCAATGTAATTGCTGACGCATTGAGCAGGAAGGCTTACTGCAACAGTTTGATTCTCAAGCCTTACCAACCCGAGCTTTGTGAAGCTTTCTGCAAACTCAATCTACAAGTTGTTCCTCAAGGTTTCCTCGCCAACCTTCAAGTCTCTCCTACTTTGGAAGATCAGATTCACGAGGCTCAACTTCTTGATGCTATGGTGAAGAAGGTGAAGATTGGGATTGCCAAGAGTCAACCCAAGTACAAGTGTTATCGCCTTGATGACAAGGATACTCTATTCTTCGAGGATCGCATTGTTGTGCCTAAAGGTGACCTTCATAAAGTCATTATGAACGAGGCTCACAATTCACTCCTCTCTATCCACCCTGGAAGTACAAAAATGTACCATGACCTCAAGCAGGCGTATTGGTGGACTCGAATGAAGCGCGAGATTGCTCTGTTCGTGAATGAATGTGATGTCTGCAGAAGAGTGAAGGCAGAACACCAACGACCAACTGGTCTCCTCCAACCTCTTGCCATTCCAGAATGGAAGTTTGACCACATTGAGATGAACTTTGTGACTGGATTTCCAAAGTCCAAGCGTGGCAATGATGCTATAATCGTTGTCATCGACAAACTCACTAAAGTGGCTCATTTCCTTCCTATCAAAGAGTCTGTCAGAGCAGCTCAATTGGCAGAGCTTTATACCTCTCGGATTGTCTCTCTGCACGGTATTCCGCAGTTGATTTCTTCAGATCGTGGCAGGATATTCACCTCGAAGTTTTGGGATTCTTTTCAGAAGGCCATGGGCACCAACATCCATTTCAGCACAGCTTTTCATCCTCAAACTAGCGGCCAAGTCGAGCATGTCAATTAGATTCTTGAAGATATGCTCAGGGCTTGCGTTATCTCCTTCGGTATGAAATGGGAAGATTGTCTCCCATATGCCGAGTTTTCCTACAACAACAGCTTTCAAGCGAGTTCGGGCAAGGCCCCATTTGAAATTCTCTATGGCAGAAAGTGTCGTACTCCTCTCAACTGGTCAGAGACTGGTGAACGTCAACTTCTTGGAAATGACTTGATCATAGAGGCAGAAGAGATGTGCAAAGTCATTCGTGATAATCTCAAAGCAGCGCAATCACGCCAGAAGAGCTACTATGATAGTAAGCATCATGATTTGGCTTTCGAGATCGGAGACCATGTTTACCTCCGCGTCTCTCCAATGAAAGGTACTTGTCGCTTCAGTATCAAAGGGAGGCTTGCCCCTAGATACGTGGGTCCTTTCAAGATCGTCAGCAAGAGAGGCGATCTCGCCTATCAACTCAAGCTTCCTTCCAACTATGCAAATGTGCACGGCGTGTTCCAGGTCTCTCAGCTCTGCAAGTGCTTCAAGACCCCTGACCGCACCGTCAACTTCGAAGACATTGATCTCCAAGAAGACCTTTCTTATCGTGAGCACCCAGTTGCTATTCTTGAAGAAACTGAGCGCAAGACTCGCGACAAGTCAATCAAATTCCTCAAAGTCAAGTGGTCACACCATTCCGACCGTGAAGCCACCTGGGAACGCGAGGATCACCTCCGTTCTGAGTACCCAGAGTTTTTCCAGTCCTAGATCTCGGGACGAGATCCTTTCGTAGTGGTGGAGTGTTGTAACACCCCGGATGTAATTTACCTTATATGTATCCCAACTCTTGCCGTTTCCGGTGTAAGTTATTTTATTTCCTCGTTGTCGGGTTTTTGTCTCCGTGTGTTGTTGTCTTTGTCATGCATCTCATATCATGTCATCATGTGCATTGCATTTGCATACGTGTTCGTCTCATGCATCCGAGCATTTTCCCCGTTGTCCGTTTTGCATTCCGGCGCTCCTATGTCCTTCGGTGGTCCTTTCTACCCCTTTTCGTGTGTGGGGTTAAACATTTCCGGATTGGACCGAGACTTGCCATGCAGCCTTGGTTTACTACCGGTAGACTGCCTGTCAAGTTTCGTGCCATTTGGACTTCGTTTGATACTCCAACGGTTAACCAAGGGACCGAGAAGGCCTCGTGTGTGTTGCAGCCCAACACCCTTCCAATTTGGCCCAAAACCAACCAAAAACCTCTCCATCATCTAGAGTGTTCGATCACGATCGCGTGGCCGAAAACCGCACTCCATTTGGAGCTTCCTAGCTCCCTCTACGCCTATATATAGACCCCTCATTCCAAATCCCGGGTCTCTTCTTCCCCAAACCCAAAAAATCCGCTCCGCCATCGGCCGGACATGTCCGACGTCCGCCGGACGAACCGCGCCGCCGCCCCGCACCAATAGGAGGGTGCCACGTGTCCCCGCCGGCCCTCTCTCTCCTCCGGCCCGAAGAGCCCGGATCGGGCCCTCCCGGCCCGTGGAGCCGCGCCGCTCGCGCCTTCGTCTCCTCGTCGCCCGCTCCGCCTGGAAGCCGCCGAGCGCCGCCGCCTCCGCCACCGGTGCCGACCTTCGCCGCGGCCGCCCAGCTCGCCGCCCAAGTCCGGTGCCGCCCTGTGCCCGCGGCGCCCTGCTCCGGCTTCCGCGCCACGACGCCGCGCCCGCCGTCCCTTGTTCCGCCGTGAGCTCCTCCGGCCGCCTCTCCAACTCCGGTGAAACAGGTCCTGGCGAACCTCGTTTTCCGCGCCCCTGCTATAGTAACTCCGCCGGATCTCGGATCTGGAAATATCCCGCGGTTGACTTTTCCCCCGAAACCCTAATTTTCTTGCTAACTTTGACATGCCATAACTCTGCATCCGTAGCTCCGATTCGTGCGTATAGTATATCAAAATGTTCGTCTCGACGAGTACATCACTTCATCTCATTGCATCATTTTAATTTGAGTTCATCTTGATGCCCGAAATGATGTTGGAAGCGGGCTATGTGAGGAAATTTGTCAGATCTGTTTCAGCAAATATCCTTTTGTCATTTTTGCCATGATTAATGTGTGCATGCTATAATCCTGAGCTCTACATGTGTTTTGTTATATGCCATGTCATCTTTACAGAGGTTCTTGCCATGTATTTTTGTGATATCTATGGTGACTAGCACAAGCTTGCAAAGTAGCGTAATCGGTAATGCTGATTTCAGGGACTTAGAATTTCACTAAGTCCTTGTCCTGATTTTGTTGTTATGCCATATGTTCATGTTGTTTCCTAGTGATCTGTGCCTCTTTTGGGGATGATCAGTAAGGATGTTTTGTTAACATTGTGATGCTATATCCATCCATGTCTTTGTTTGCATTTATGAAGCAACCTAGCTTGAGTCAATCGAGCTCTACTTTTGCTATAAAATGATCCTGGCAGATTGTTGACATGTTTAGCGATTTTGCCGAGGATGTTGCGATTGATCCGTGCATGCTATGATGTTGTTATTGACATTCATAGCTTCTATGCCATGTCTTCTTGATGAGTGTATGCTTAGTTTGTCATGCCATGCTCTGTAGTGAGTGCATCGAGCTCGTAAACATCCCTACTCGTTAACTGTTTTGCATGCTCCAGTTTTTCACTAAGTCTAAATCTGTTTATGTTTTTGCCATGTTCACATGCTTGCAATTGTATTTTCTGATCCCTTTTTTCTCAAGGTCACTAAGGGACTTTTGTTAAGCGCTTTGAGTAGCTTCATGCCTTGCCTTGCTTTGCCATGTTAAGTTCCTGTAGCATGTAGTTTTCATGCTCTAAAGTGTGCTTCCTGATGATAAATTCCAGACTTGTGTTAATTTCACTAAGTCTGAAACCTGTTATCATTTGCACTTTTGCCATTCTTGTTTGAACCTGTTAATGGATGAATTAGCCGTAGCTCAGTGTTCATCTTTTGTCAAGAATCATCAGTGGATCCCTTCCATGTATTTTGACCGGTGCCATATTTTTTTTGCTTGCCATTTCCAAACCGTGCATCCGATTCTGGTGATCTTTATATCGATTTCAACCGAAATCATCTCCTTTTTCCAGTGGCACTCTTGGTTTTACAAGTTGAGGCCAGGTTCAATCATTCCTTTGCAAGTCTTGCACAGGCATCACATACCTCGTCCCGCATATCATACCATGTTTGCATCATGTTGTTTGAGCATTGCACGTGGTTGATTGTGCTCCTTTTGCTTGTTGTTCTTGCTTGGGTAGAGCCGGGAGATGAGTTCGTGAATGAGGAGCCCGTTGAGTTCGCTTACGAGGATCAAGTCAACTCTGAGAACTTTGCAGGCAAGATGACCATACCCTCGAAATCACTTCTATCTTTGCTTGCTAGATTCTCGCTCTTTTGCTATGCCTATGCTACGATACCTACCACTTGCTTATCATGCCTCCCAAATTTCCTTGTCAAATCTCTAACCCACCATGTCCTAGCAAACCGTTTTTTGGCTATGTTACCGCTTTTGCTCAGCCCCTCTTATAGCGTTGCTAGTTGCAGGTGAAGCTTGGAGATCGTTCCTTGTTGGAACATTGTTTATTGTTGGGATATCACCATATTATCTTGTTTATCTTAATGCATATATATACTTGGTAAAGGGTGGAAGGCTCGGCCTTTTGCCTAGTGTTTTGTTCCACTCTTGCCGCCCTAGTTTCCGTCATATCGGTGTTATGTTCCCGGATTTTGCGTTGCTTACACGGTTGAGTTATAATGGAAACCCCTTGACAGTTCGCCTTGAATAAAACTCCTCCAGCAATGCCCAACCTTGGTTTTACCATTTGCCACCTAGCCTCTTTTTCCCTTGGGTTTCCGGAGCCCAAGGGTCATCTTTATTTAAACCCCCCTAGGCCAGTGCTCCTCTGAGTGTTGGTCCGACCGAGTAGACTGCGGGGCCACCTCGGGGCAACTTGAGGCTTTGTTTTACTCATAGGATGTCTCATCTGAGTGTGCCCTGAGAACGAGATATGTGCAGCTCCTATCGGGATTTGTCGGCACATTCGGGCGGTGTTGCTGGACTTGTTTTACCATTGTCGAGGATGTTTGTAACCGGGATGCCGAGTATGATCGGATTGTCTTGGGAGAAGGAATATCCTTCGTTGACCGTGAGAGCTTGTGATGGGCTAAGTTGGGACTCCCCTGCAGGGATTTGAACTTTCGAAAGCCATGCCCGCGGTTATGGGCAGATGGGAATTTGTTAATGTCCGGTTGTAGATAACCTGAAGCTTAACTTAATTAAAATGAACCAACCGCGTGTGTACCCATGATGGTCTCTTCTCGGCGGAGTCCGGGAAGTGAACACGGTGTTGGAGTAATGCTTGACGTAGGTTGTTCTAGGATCACTTCTTGATCATAGTTGTTCGACCGTGCTTTTGCCTTCTCTTCTCGCTCTCTTTTGCGAATAGGTTAGCCACCATATGTGCTAGTCACTTGCTGCAGCTCCACATCATACCTTACCTTACCTATAAGCTTAAATAGTCTTGATCGCGAGGGTGTGAGATTGTTGAGTCCTCGTGACTCACAGTTTACTTCCAAAACCATATGCAGGGACCGACGATACCGTTCGAGATGACATGACCGAGCTCAAGTGGGAGTTCGACGAAGACTCTCGCCGTTACTATGTGTCTTTCCCAGATGATCAGTAGTGGTGCCTAGTTGGGGTGATCGGGGACCGTGTCGCATGTGGGGGTTGATCTTTATTTTGGTACCGTAGTCGGACCATGAGTGTATTGGATGAATGTAATGTTATTCATGTGTTTGTGTGACGTGGCGAGTGTAAGCCAACTATGTATATTTTCCCCTTTTATTTATTTACATGGGTTGTTGTGAAGATTACCTTACTTGCGACATTGCTTTCAATGCAGTTATGCCTCTAAGTCGTGCTACGACACGTAGGAGATATAGCCGCATCGAGGGCGTTACACTTTTATTTACTTACAACTCAAAAATTACAACTGAATACTAGAACAAAATATGACTCTATATGAATGCCTCCAGCGGTGTACCGAGATGTGCAATGGATCAAGAGTGACATGTATGAAAGAATTGTGAACGGTGGCTTTGCCACAAATACGATGTCAACTACATGATCATGCAAACCAATATGACAATAATGGAGCGTGTCATATAAAGGAACGGTGGAAAGTTGCATGGCAATATATCTCGGAATGGCTATGAAAATGCCATAATAGGTAGGTATGGTGACTGTTTAGAGGATGGTATATGGTGGGTTTATGGTATCGGCGAAAGTTGCGCGGTACTAGAGAGGCTAGCAATGGTGGAAAGGTGAGAGTGTGTATAATCCATGGGCTCAACATTAGTCATAAAGAACTCACATACTTATTGAAAAAATCTATTAGTCATCGAAACAAAGTACTACGTGCATGCTCCTAGGGGATAGAATGGTTGTAAAAGACCATCACTCGTCCCCGACCGCCACTCATAAGGAAGACAATCAAAAAAATATCTCATGCTCCAACTTCGTTACGTAACGGTTCACCATACGTGCATGCTACGGGACTTACAAACCTTAACACAAGTATTTATCAAATTCACAACTACCCACTAGCATGTCTCTAATATCACCATCTTCATATCTCAAAACAATCATAAGGAATCAAACTTCTCATAGTATTCATTGCACTTTATATGAAAGTTTTTATTGTATCCCTCTTGGATGCCTATCATATTAGGACTAAATTTATAACCAAAGCAAATTACCATGCTGTTTTAAAGACTCTCCAAATGAAATAAGTGAAGTGCGAGAGTTCATCAATTTCTATAAAATAAAAGCATCACCGTGCTCTAAAAAGATATAAGTGAAGCACTAGAGCAAATTTGCCTAGCTCAAAAGATATAAGTGAAGCACATAGAGTATTCTAATAAATCACGATTCATGCGTGTATCTCTCGAAAGGTGTGTATAGCAAGTATGATTGTGTCAAACTAAAAATCAAAGACTCAGATCATACAAAACGCTCCAAGAAAAACACATATCATGTGGTGAATAAAAATATAGCCTCAAGTAAAGTTACCGATAGACGAAGACGAAAGAGGGGATACCTTCCGGGGCATCCCCAAGCTTAGGCTCTTGTTTATCCTTGAATATTACCTTGGGGTGCCTTGGGCATCACCAAGCTTAGGCTCTTGCCACTCCTTATTCCATATTCCATCAAATCCTTACCCAAAACTTGAAAACTTCACAACACAAAACTCAACAGAAAATCTCGTAAGCTCTGTTAGTATAAGAAAATAAATCACCACTTTTGGTACTGTTGCAAACTCATTCTTTATTTATATTGGTGTAATATCTACTATATTCCAACTTTTCCATAGTTCATACCCCCCGACACTAGCCATAGATGCATCAAAATAAGCAAACAACACGTGAAAAACAGAATCTGTCGAAAACAGAACAGTCTGTAGCAATCTAGACATTTCGTATATTTCTGTAACTTCAAAAATCCTGAAAAATTAGGAAGACCTAAGAAATTTGTTTATTAATCCTCTTCATAAAGAATCAGTATTTTATCGCGCTTCTTCTAAAAATTAAAACTATTCTCCTGGGTGCAAAAGTTTCTGTTTTTTAGCAAGATGAAATCAACTAACACCGTAAGCTATCCCAAAGGTATTACTTGTCACAAACACTTAAAACATAAAACCACATCTAACCATAGGCTAGATGAAATATTTAATGCAAAACGGAACCTAAAAGGCAAAAACAAAAAAATGGGTTGCCCCCCAACAAGCGCTATTGTTTAACGCCCTTAGCTAGGCATGTAGCACGAATTAATCTAAGTATTATCATCTTTGGCATGAAATCCATAAGTGGCTCTCATAATAGATTCATAAGGCAATTTAATTTTCTTTATTGGAAAGTGTTTCATGCATTTCCTTAATGGAAATTGAAATCAAATGTTTCCTTCTTTCATATCGATAATTGCACCAATCGTTCTAAGGAAAGGTCTACCAAGAATAATAGGACATGTAGGATTGTAATCTATATCAAGAACAATGAAATCTACAGGCACATAATTACTATTTGGAACAATAAGAACATAATTAATTCTTCCCATAGGTTTCTTAATAGTGGAATCTGCAAGTTGCAAATTTAAAGAACAATCATCAAATTCACAGAAACCTAACACATCACAGAGTTTTTGGAATCGTGGAAACACTAGCACCCAAATCACACAAAGCATGGCATTCATAATCTTTAATCTTAATCTTAATAGTAGTATCCCACTCATCATAAAGTTTTCTAGGGATAGAAACTTCCAATTCAAGCTTTTCTTCAAAAGATTGCATCATAGCATCAACGATATGTTTAGTAAAAGCTTTGTTTTGATTATAAGCATGAGGAGAATTCAACATGGATTGCAACAAGGAAATACAGTATATTAGAGAACAATTATCATAATTAAATTCCTTGAAATTCAAAAGAGTGGGTTCATTGCTACTTAAAGTTTTGACCTCTCCAATCCCACTTTTATCAATTTTTGCATCAAGATCTAAAAACTCCGAATCATTGGGATGCCTTCTAACTAAAGTTGACTCATCTCCAGTCCCATATTTCAATAGGAGTCACATCAATCACTTTAAGATATTCATCATTATTCTCACGGAAACTAGAAGAACACGCTTTTATAAACCAATCTTTTTTGGCATGCATCTTAGGGGTTCTTTCTTTGCACTCATCAATGGAAATTATCATGGCTTTGAGAGACTCATTGATATCATACTTAGGTGGGATAGATCGAAGTTTCAAGGAATCAACTTCAAGGGAAATTCTATCCACGTTCCTAGCCAAATCATCAATCTTAAGTAATTTTTCTTCAATCAAAGCATTGAAATTATTTTGCGAACTTATAAATTCTTTAACACTATTCTCAAAATAAGAGGGCATATTATTATAATTTCCATAAGAATTGTTGTAGGAATTACAATAATTATTATAGGAATTACTAGGAAATGGCCTAGGATTAAAATTACCTCTATACGCGTTATTACCAAAATTGTTCCTACCAAAAAAATTCACATCCATAGATTCATTATTGTTTTCAATCAAAGTAGAAAATGTTATATAATTAGGAACAATAGGAGCACTCTTGCTAACAAATAATTTCATCACCTCATCCATCTTTCCACTCAAAACATTAATCTCTTCAATTGCATGCACTTTTTTACTAGTGGAAGATCTTTTGGTATTCCAATGAGAATAATTAACCATGATATTATCTAGGAGTTTAGTAGCCTCTCCTAAAGTAATTTCCATAAAAGTGCCTCCTGCGGCCGAATGTAAAAGATTTCTAGAAGCAAAATTCAATCTGGCATAATTTTTTTGTATAATCATCCACAAATTCAAACCATGAGTAGGGCAATTTCGTATCATCAATTTTATCCTCTCCCAAGATTGTGCAACATGTTCATGATCAAGTTACTTAAAATTCATAATATCATTCCTAAGGGAGATGATCTTAGCGGGAGGAAAATACTTGGAAATAAAATCATCTTTACACTTATTCCATGAATCAATACTATTTTTAGGCAAAGATGAAAACCAAGTTTTAGCACGATTTCAAAGTGAGGACGGAAATAACTTCAGTTTAACAATATCATTGTCCACATTTTTTTCCTTTTGCATATCACACAAATCAACAAAATTGTTTAGATGGGATGCGGCATCTTCACTTGGAAGGCCGGAAAATTGATCTTTCATAACAAGATTCAGCAAAGCGTCATTCACAAGATTTCACATTAGTAGCAGGAGCAATCGGAGTACTAATAAAATCATTATTGTTGGTATTGGAAAAGTCACACAATTTAGTATTCTCTTGAGCCATCGTGACAAAGCAAGCAATCCAACACACAAGCACACAAAAAGCAAACGAATAATATGAACGGAAGAGGGGCGAAGAAAAGGCAAATCTTTTTGAAAATCATTTTAGAAGTGGGGGAGAGGAAAATGAGAGGCGAATGGAGAATAATGTAATGCGAGGGATGAGAGTTCATGATGGGTACTTGGTATGTCTCGGCTTGGCATAGATCTCCCCGGCAACGGCGCCAGAAATTCTTCCTGCTACCTCTTGAGCTTGCGTTGGTTTTTCCCTTGAAGAGGAAAGGGTGATGCAGCAAAGTAGATTAAGTATTTCCCATAGTTTTGAGAACTAGGTATCAATCCAGTAGGAGACAACGCACAAGCCACGAATACATGCACAAACAAACACCAACTTGCACCCAACGCGATAAAGGGGTTGTCAATCCCTTCACAGTTATTTGCAAAGTGAGATCTGATATAGATGGATAAACGATAAAGCAATATTTTTGGTATTTTCGGTTTATGGAACAGAAAGTAAAATATTTCAAAGAAAGTAAATCGGAAACTAAAACTGTAGATTGGGAACTTATATGATGGAAATAGACCCCGAGGCCATAGGTTTCACTAGAGGCTTCTCTCAAGATAGAAAATATTATGATGGGTGAACAAATTACTGCCAAGCAATTGATAGAAAAGCGCAAAGTTATGACGATATCTAAGGCAATGACCATGAGTATAGGCATCACGTCCGTATCAAGTAGACCGACTCCTCCCTGCATCTACTACTATTACTCCACACATTGACCGACTCTTCCATGCATCTAGAGTATTAAGTTCATGAAGAACAGAGTAATGCATTAAGTAAGAGGACACGATGTAGCAGAATTAACTCAAGCAATATGATGAAAACCACATCTTGTTATCCTCGATGGCAACAATACAATACGTGTTGGTTCCCCTTCTGTCACTAGGATCGAGCACGACAAGATTGAACCCAAAGCTAAGCACTTCTCCCATTGCAAGAAAAACCAATCTAGTTGGCGAAACCAAATTGATAGTTCGAAGAGACTTGCAAAGATATCAAATCATGCATATAAGAATTCAGAGGAGATTCAAATAATATTCATAGATAAGTTGATCATAAATCCACAATTCATCAGATCTCGGCAAACACACCGCAAAAGAGTATTACATCGAATAGATCTGCAAGAACATCGAGGAGCATGGTATTGAGAATCAAAGAGAGAGAGAAGAAGCCATCTGGATACTAGCTATGGACCCATAGGTCTATGGTAAACTACTCACGATTCATTGGAGAGGCAATGGTGTTGATGTAGAAGCCCTCTGTGATCAAATCCCCCTCCGGCAGGACGCCGGAAAAGGCCCCTAGATGGGATCTCACGGGTACAGAAGGTTGCGGCGGTGGAAAAGTGGTTTCGTGGCTCCCCTAGAAGGTTTTGGGATATTTGAGAATATA
Organism: Triticum dicoccoides; assembly: GCF_002162155.2. Lineage (NCBI taxonomy): Eukaryota > Viridiplantae > Streptophyta > Magnoliopsida > Poales > Poaceae > Triticum > Triticum dicoccoides. The sequence goes on along the minus strand of NC_041390.1, from coordinate 224,901,575 downwards.
TAGGCGGAAGAAATAGGTCGGTGGAGTCACAAGAGGCCCACAAGGGTGGGGGCGCGCCTCTCGACCTTGTGGCTGCCTCGTGGCTTTCCTGACATGCACTCCAAGCCCTCTGGATGTCTTCTGGTCCAAGAAAAATCATCGCGAAAGTTTCATTCCGTTTGGACTCCCTTTGGTATTCCTTTTCTGCGAAACTCTAAAACAGGGAAAAAAGAGGAACTGGCACTGGGCTCTAGGTTAATAGGTTGGTCCCAAAAACAATATAAAATAGCATATAAATGCATATAAAACATCCAAAACAGATAACATAATAGCATGGAACAATCAAAAATTATAGATACATTAGAGACGTATCAAAAGGCAAGTACAACATCTCCTCAAAAATGGGTATGTACGCGAGAGCTTAAGTCCATGTGCCGTTCTGGTCATACGTGTGCCTATGAAAGATGGTAGTTTTCACATGTGTTCTGATTGTCGTCCCATTAATGTTATGACCGTTTGGTACTGTCACCCATCCACACTTAGATGACATGCTGGATGAACTTAGTGGTGCCACCATTTTCTTAGAAAATTGACCTTAAAAGTGGCTACTATGTAATTCACATGCAAGAAGGTGATGAATGGAAAACGGATTTCAAAACAAAATTTGGTCTATATGAATGGTTAGTTATGCCCATGGGATTGTCTCAAGCTCCTATCACTTTCACGACAGTCGTGCATTATGTCATTCAAAAATACATTGGCCTTTGTGTTGTGGTCTATTTTGACGATATTCTTGTATTTAGTCAATCTCTTAAAGACCACGTCACGCATCTTAGAGACGTCTTGCAAGTTCTCATAAATGAGCGTCTTTATGCTAACATGGAAAAATGCACTTTTGTTGTTGACAAACTTGTTTTCTTGGGTTTTGCCGTCTCTTCTAAGGGTGTTGAAGTTGATGAGTCTAAAATTGACGCTATTAAAACTTGGCCACAACAAAGCAATTTAGCTCAAGTGTGTAGTTTATTTGGCCTAGCCGAATTTTATTGCCGATTTGTTAAGGACTTTAGCACAATTGCTTCATCATTACATGATTTGAGCAAGATGAATGTTCCTTTTGTTTGGGGACCTTCCCAAGATGCCACGTTTCATGAATTTAAATCCTTGCTTACACATGCTCTAATACTTACCTTTCCTAATTTTGACAAAACATTTGAAGTGCATTGTGATGCTAGTGGCAATGGTATAGGTGGCGTGTTAATGCAAGAAAAGTGACCCATTGCATATTTTAGTGAGAAACTTTTCGGCACACAACTTAACTACCTCATCTATGACAAAGAGTCATACGCTTTGGTTCGAGTATTGCATGTGTGGGAACATTATCTTAGACCACGTGAGTTTGTCATGCATACCGATCACGAGACACTTAAATAATTTAAAGGTCAAACTAAGTTGTATAAAAGGCATTGCCAGATGGAGTGAATTCATTGAGTCTTTTTCTTATGTGATCAAGTACATTAAGGGTAAAGAACAATGTTGTGGTGGAAGCTCTTTCCCGCGAGTGCATGTTAGTTACTCAACTTGAATTGAATGTTGTTGGCTTTGAGCACATTAAAGATTTATATGCGCAAGATCCTTCATTTGTGATTCCATATGCCAAATGTAAAACTAAAACTTATTGGGAGTGACATTATCTCAAGAGTGGCTATCTTATGTGAGCTAACACGCTTTGTGTACCCGGAGTCTTCTCTTCATTTGTTGCTTTTGTAAGAGGCTCACGGTGGAGGACTCATGGGACATTTTGGCCGTGACAAGACATTTATCATGCTCTCACTACTGCAAGATGCTGCTAACGCGACACTATGATCAAAGACCCTTCGATGAAATTGTGTGCCTACATGCAGTTTTGAACACTGCTACACGCCCATTTGGTTTGCAGGATTTAAAAAATGCACCAACATGCCATCTTCGATCTGACATGATTAACATGGGCGTTTGATTACAATCTAGAAACATGTAGCCTTCTTCACAAGTGGTTGGATTGGATGAAAAATTCCCTAAGAAAACTAGTACAGATGAATCCAAAGGAGAAATGCTTATGGACAATTGTAACCGTATGAATGAAGCAACCAATATGGGGTGGGGTGTATGTCCTAAAATCCTCACAAATTCCTTCAGGAACCATAGTACATTGTCATTGTAAACTTGGGAAAAGGTGCAAAAAATTGAACTCCCTTATGGTTAACATTTAACAGGAAAGGAACATCACCTCGATATATAGCTTCTTCAGGCATGGAAAGCATCTCAAGCAACTGACAACTTGGTCCAGGTTGGGGCCGACAGATTCTAGTGCCAAGTCCTTCACTGTGCCCAAAGTCTGGCTGAAGCTTCGCTGGATGACAAACGAACATACATCTTCAAAACTAGAAATAACATTGATATCAAGAAGGAGGTATATAAGGCGACTGTTGTACCTGAAAGTTGTAGTATTTGACAGACGAGTAGCCCACCACTTTCAATTTCGACGCAAAAATGACATTGATTCTTGTTGGACCTTGCTGATCAACTACAAGTAATCTCTCAAGTGAAGGTGTGTCCTGGATGACCATATTGTGGTCCACCTTTTGTGATCTCTCGTTGCAGTGCCAGCAACACACATAAATAATCCGGAGAGTCCTGGAGGTGATGTACAAGGTACTAGACCAATTCATCGCATGAAGATGAAGGAACTCGAGTGCAGTACAGCCGTGGAGCACGCGCTCCATGTCATACTTTGGGATGCGGACGACGACAAGCTCGAGGTGCTTCAGTCGTGGTAGAAAAAGAGCGGGCGCGTCATTAAGGGGGGATGGCAGTTCATGAACTTGGCGACGCGCAGCGTGGGCGCAAAGCAGAGTGCGGATGTTGGCAGCAAGCGCACATGCCCATCATTATAACTTAGCTTCTCGAGCTGATCTATGGAGGGGGATCGAAACCACTCGTCAAGCTTGGCTCGGTCCTTGCCATTGGAACGAAACTTGCCCGTGATAAGGACTTTGATTGGGCCATCATGACTGCCGAGGATCTAGGAGAACGCATCCAAGCTTTGGCGATAGCCATGGCAGAGCTTGTGGGCGTCGAGGAGGTCGACGGGGGTGCGGAGCCATAGGGTGCGCCACCGCTGGGAAAGGGCGAGTGTCCTCGCCCGATATTTGATTGGGAGGAGGGATATGATGACTATCAACATATAATCGGTGAGGTTGTTGATGAAGTCTAGGCGTGCTGGAATCGCTTGCGGTTCTTTCTCGACCCGCCTCCACTTGTCGGCAACCTCATTATCCACCTCATCGGCGGCAACGGAAACCTCTATCTCCATATTCACTCCGTGCTCCGGTGCTTTAGCATCCCCGGCGTCGCCACTCCCTCCGATGGGGTGCTTCGGCGACATCCTCGTACACTAACAGCTTTGAGGACTCAAAGCGGCGTCGAGGATGCGGGTGGAGAGAGAGGAATTGTGTGTGTGGAGAGGATGGGGGGTGCGGCCGCTCGGCGGCGCCATTATTATAGACCAGTGGGAGCGAGGCGGGTGGCGGTCCAAGGCTGTCTCGCTTCCCGGTGAGAATGACTGCTTAATCTCTAGTATGAATGAAATCTATGCTTAATTACTGAATTTTAGTTGCAAAAAATAGATAGTGCTATTGATTTTTAGCTGCATATTTTGACAAATCACGGTGTCTCTTGGCTTAGCGCCGAAGTCTGGCTTTAATTTGCATACCGTAATCTGAACCGTTTCCATTGAAGAGATGCACAGATCCTGCGTTGACAGCTTGTATGCTTCCCGATGAGCTTGCGCACCAAACTGCGCTCACACGCCTCCCGTTCAGTCAAGCAGTTGTCCACACGGCACCTCCTATAGCCATTAAAACCAAGACACATGGCGTCACGTGAATGATTAACAGAACACACACGGTTTGAATTATACAAACATTTGAGATATTAAAGTGGCGGCTATTTTTCAAAATGCCTTTGTTGGCTGTCATTATTCGAGTGCGCCTTCTCTCAAAATGGACACGAAAAATACAACAGCATGTCGGGGTGCCCTTCCATGGTGTTTGAAATTCATTCCCATTTCTTGCATGCACGCAAGGACACAGATTTGATTTTTCAACCAATTTATATGCACTGGAGCATGTGCTTGTAGTTCAAATTTGAATTATGCACATAAATGCATTGAAAACTCAGTTAATGCATAAAAATGTCCAAATGAACCCCGAAAAATCACAAAATTTGACACAACACTCCTGTTGTTCTATGTTGACATGAGAAAAAATTGAAAGCAATAAGAGGCAATGGATATCGTTTCGTCCACAAAGGTGGGATGTTCCCTATCGAAACCATCATGCTTGCTGTGAGAAGCTCTGGTTTGTGAGAACCATATACCCAAACCTGCCCCAAATGGGACAAAAAATTTACCACGACATGTTGATGTCGCTCCATGATAGCATGCCAAGTTTCATGAATTTCAGATGAGTTTTGGATTTACTAGAATTTAAAAACAAGGTATCTCAATGTTTGCGGATGAGTGACAGTGGTAGGGTGTTTGACATTCATTCCCATTTCTTGCATGGGACCTAAGCATGCACCCAAGGACAAAGATTTGATTTTTCAACCAATTTATATGCATTGGAGAATGTGCATGTAGTTCAAATTTGAATTTTGCACATAAATGCATTGCAAACTCACTTGATGCATAAAAATGGCCAAACGAACCCCGAAAGGTCACAAAAAATAACACAACACTCCTGTTGTTCTATGTTGACATGAGAAATTTTTTGAAAGAAATAAGAGGCAATGGATAGCGTTTCGTCCCCAAAGGTGGGGCATTCCCTACCGAAACCATCATGCTTGTTGTGAGAAGCTCTGGTTTGTGAGAAGCATATACCCAAACCTGCCCCAAATGGGTTAAAAAAATTACCACGACATGTTTATGCCGCTCCATGATAGCATGCCAAGTTTCATAAATTCCAGACGAGTTTTGGATTTACTAGAATTTAAAAACCAGGCATCTCAATGTTTTGCCGGCAATCAACGGTGCCCTGGTGTTTGAAATTCATTCCTATTTCTTGCATGGGACCTAAGCATGCACCCAAGGACACAGATTTGATTTTTCAACCAATTTATATGCACTGGAGCATGTGCATATAGTTCAAAATTGAATTATGCACATAAATGCATTGAAAACTCAGTTAATGCATAAAAATGTCCAAACGAGCCCCAAAAAATCACTAAAAATAACACAACACTCCTATTGTTCCATGTTGACACGAGAAAATTTTTGAAAGCAATAAGAGGCAATGGATATCGTTTCATCCGAAAGGTGGGGCGTTCCCTACCGAAACCATCATGCTTGTTGTGAGAAGCTCAGGTTTGTGAGAACCATATACCCAAACCTGCCCCAAATGGGACAAAAAATTTACCATGGCATGTTGATGTCGCTCCATGATAGCATGCCAAGTTTCATGAATTTCAGATGAGTTTTGGATTTACTAGAATTTAAAAACAAGGTATCTCAATGTTTGCGGACGAGTGACGGTGGTAGGGTGTTTGACATTCATTCCCATTTCTTGCATGGGACCTAAGCATGCACCCAAGGACAAAGATTTGATTTTTCAACCAATTTATATGCACTGGAGAATGTGCATGTAATTCAAATTTGAATTTTGCACATAAATGCATTGCAAACTCACTTAATGCATAAAAATGGCCAAACGAACCCCGAAAGATCACAAAAAATAACACAACACTCCTGTTGTTCTATGTTGACATGAGAAAATTTTTGAAAGCAATAAGAGGCAATGGATATCGTTTCGTCCCCAAAGGTGGGGCGTTCCCTACCGAAACCATCATGCTTGTTGTGAGAAGCTCTGGTTTGTGAGAAGCATATACCCAAACCTACCCCAAATGGGACAAAAAAATTACCATGACATGTTTATGCCGCTCCATGATAGCATGCCAAGTTTCATGAATTCCAGATGAGTTTTGGATTTACTAGAATTTAAAAACCAGGCATCTCAATGTTTTGCCGGCAATCAACGGTGCCTTGGTGTTTGAAATTCATTCCCATTTCTTGCATGGGACCTAAGCATGCACCCAAGGACACAGATTTGATTTTTCAACCAATTTATATGCACTGGAGCATGTGCATGTAGTTCAAAATTGAATTATGCACATAAATGCATTGAAAACTCAGTTAATGCATAAAAATGTCCAAACGAGCCCCAAAAAATCACTAAAAATAACACAACACTCCTATTGTTCCATGTTGACACGAGAAAATTTTTAAAAGCAATAAGAGGCAATGGATATCGTTTCATCCAAAAGGTGGGGCGTTCCCTACCGAAACCATCATCTTGTTGTGAGAAGCTCTGGTTTGTGAGAAGTATATACCCAAACCTGCCCCAAATGGGACAAAAAATTTACCACAACATGTTGATGATGCTCCATGATAGCATGCCAAGTTTCATGTATTTCAGACGAGTTTTGGATTTAGTAGAATTTAAAAACCAGGTATCTCAATGTTTGCGGCCGAGTGACGGTGGCAGGGTGTTTGACATTCATTCCCATTTCTTGCATGGGACCTAAGCATGCACCCAAGGACAAAAGATTTGATTTTTAAACCAATTTATATGCATTGGAGAATGTGCATGTAGTTAAAATTTGAATTATGCACATAAATGCATTGAACACTCGGTTAATGCATAAAAATGTCCAAACGAACCCCGAAAAATCAAAAAAAATAACACAAGACTCATGTTGTCCTATGTTGGCACGAGAAATTTTCTGAAAGCAATAAGAGGCGATGGATATCGTTTCGTTCCCAAAGGTGGGGCGTTCCCTACCGAAACCATCATGCTTGTTGTGAGATGCTCTGGTTTGTGAGAAGCATATATCCAAACCTGCCCCAAATGGGACCAAAAAATTACCATGACATGTTTATGTCGTTCCATGATAGCATGCCAAGTTTCATGAATTCCAGACGAGTTTTGGATTTACTAGAATTTAAAAACCAGGCATCTCAATGTTTGCGGCCGAGTGACGGTGCCCTGGTGTTTGGCATTCATTCCCATTTCTTCCATGGGACCTAAGCATGCACCCAAGGACACAGATTTGATTTCTCAACCAATTTATATGCACTGGAGCATGTGCAAAAATCACTAAAAATAACACAACACTCCTATTGTTCCAGTTGACAAGAGAAAATTTTTGAAAGCAATAAGAGGCAATGGATATCGTTTCATCCCAAAGGTGGGGCGTTCCTTACCGAAACCATCTTGCTTGTTGTGAGAAGCTCTGATTTGTGAGAAGTACATACCCAAACCTGCCCCAAATGGGACAAAAAATTTACCACAACATGTTGATGCCGCTCCATGATAGCATGCCAAGTTTCATGTATTTCAGACGAGTTTTGGATTTAGTAGAATTTAAAAACCAGGTATCTCAATGTTTGCGGCCGAGTGACGGTGGCAGGGTGTTTGACATTCATTCCCATTTCTTGCATGGGACCTAAGCATGCACCCAAGGACAAAAGATTTGATTTTTCAACCAATTTATATGCATTGGAGAATGTGCATGTAGTTAAATTTGAATTATGCACATAAATGCATTGCAAACTCACTTAATGCATAAAAATGGCCAAACGAACCCCGAAAGATCACAAAAAATAACACAAGACTCATGTTGTCCTATGTTGACACGAGAAAATTTTTGAAAGCAATAAGAGGCGATGGATATCGTTTCGTTCCCAAAGGTGGGGCGTTCCCTACGGAAACCATCATGCTTGTTGTGAGATGCTCTGGTTTCTGAGAAGCATATACCCAAACCTGCCCCAAATGGGACCAAAAAATTACCACGAGATGTTGATCCCGCTCCATGATAGCATGCCAAGTTTCATGAATTTTAGACGAGTTTTGGATTTACTAGAATTTAAAAACCAGGTATCTCAATGTTTGCGGCCGAGTGACGGTGGCAGGGTGTTTGGCATTCATTCCGATTTCTTCCATGGGACCTAAGCATGCACCCAAGGATGAAGATTTGATTTTTCAACCAATTTATATGCACTAGAGAATGTGCATGTAGTTCAAATTTGAATTATGCACATAAATACATTGAAACTCAGCTAATGCATAAAAATGTCCAAACAAACCCTGAATAATTCCAATTATCTTATGATCACTGCAGATAAAAGATCTAGCAATTCAAACACCGTCCATGGCTGCTGTGACCCCATTATGTAATTCAAATCAAGACGAAAAATCAAGTAGATCCCACACAGTTTATTATAACCAACCGTGTGAGATGCAGCACAAAATATCTTGGAGCACCGTCAGAGTATAGTACGCATACGGCTTACGTGAGAAGGTGCGACGGCTACAGTCCACAACCCACTCTGAATAAGGGACCGTGTCTGATGACACTTTCGCGCGAGTTTTTTCGCTGAAGCGATTCCAAATTTTCGGCTTCCGCAGAAATATCTACCTCCCTGCCCCCTCGCCCTTACCAAAAGCCACATTTTCCCCTCTTTCCTCCTTCCTTTCCAAGTTGAAACCTTCACTCCTTGCTTGCAGCGTCGCCTCCTCGCTAGTGACCCTCCTTCACGCTGCTCGGCCTAGCCTGTCCAGGCAGGTAATCCACACCCGACCCCCATCCTCCTCCTCCTTCCACATCCCACATGCCCCGACTGTCCGCGCGAGCGTGACACCTTCCACCCAAATCACCGACCCCTCCACCAAATAAGCGTCGGCCTAGGCCATGGTGCATGCAGTATAGCCAGGACCTCAAGGATCATTTGGCAGCGGAGAAGCAAATCGTGACCGCACGCGTGGATGAGGTCGCGATGGCTGCCATTCGTGCCGACCCCCAGATCTTGGATGAGCACCTCGCCGTCGAGGCCATCGTTGACACCTCACATGCCGATGCCGCGACGCGGTTGGCTGCTTTAAACGATAGTTCATGGCATTTTCTCGAGGCCACCGTCGGTGCCTTCGACGAAGACTATGAGGTGTTTTTTCAGCGTGCACGTGCTTACCTCATCTCGAGAGCCAGCAGGTTGGTGCCCGAAGCGGCTCCGGCAACTCACCACTACAGCGAGGGCACCCACGATGCGGAGGCCTCGCCCTCTTCCATGTCCAAGGAGACAATCGTCATCGATATCTCCGACAATGAGGTGTACCTTGTCTTATTAGCTCACTATAAGGACCCATGTTCAGTTTGCTAGCTACTGCCTTTCCTTAACAAATTCTAGTGAATTGTGTTATCTACTTTTACCATGCAATCTTCTGCTATAGTGTATATGTTCTATATGTCGTGCCATGTGGTGTTCAGTTAACTGCTTGGTTCAATTCTGCAAATGTGATGTTCAATTCTTCAGGGTGCAATATTTCCAACTTGTTAAGCATGTTTGGTTTGGTTAACTATCTGATCTTCTATTAGGAGTATGTTATATTGTGCAATGTGGTGCTCGGTTAACATTTGGTTCATTTGTTGTGGTGTTTAGTTAACTGCTTGGTTCAATTCTGCAATGCGATGTTCAATTGGTGTGGCTGCATTCTGTTATTGTATACCATGTGAGGAATAAATCGAATTTGGCTATGCTAAATACATGAGAAACAAATACAATTGCTATATTTCTAAGTTGTTAAGCATGCCTGGTTTGGTTAACTGTCTGATCTTCTATTAGGAGTATGTTATATTCTGCAATGTGGTGCTCAATTAACGTTTGGTTCATTTGTTGTGGTGTTTAGTTGACTGCTTGGTTCAATTCTGCAATGCGATGTTCAATTGGTGTGGCTGCATTCTGTTATTGTATACCATGTGAGGAATAAATCAAATTTGGTTGTACTAAATACATGAGAAACAAATACAATTGCTATATTTCCAAGTTCTTGAGCATGCTTGGTTTGGTTAATTGTCCGATCTTCTACTAGGAGTATGTTATATTGTACAATGTGGTGCTCAGTTAACATTTGGTTCATTTGTTGTGGTGTTTAGTTAACTGCTTGGTTCAATTCTGCAATGCGATGTTCAATTGTTGTGGTTGCATTCTCTTATTGTATACCATGTGAGGAATAAATCGAATTTGGCTGCACTTAATACATGAGAGACATATACAAGTACTATATTTCCTAGTTCTTAATCATGCTTGGTTTGGATAAATGAGTTTTCCATGTGGCTTGAATTAATCTGATGAATCTGCAATGTGTTTATTTTTCATCAACATATTTTCTGATAGCATGTGAACCCTTACTTAACCTGATGACTAACTACCTTATATGTGTTGCAGGGAAACAATGGGAAGCACTAAGGTTTACAAGATGGTACTAACTATTATACGTTGCCTTTTTTTATTCCTTTGCCCTGTTTCCAATATAGAGAAGATATTTATGCACATCCTTGTTTTCAAGGTTCACTGAGGATTACCTCTCAACCCACCTCTGTGCTCAGGAGGCAAGGAAAGCTTTCATACAACACCCATGGTTCAGTATTGAGTGTTCCTGAAGAGGTTGAAGGATGGACGGTCAATCATCCACAGGCACTGGCCTAAAGTTGCAAAGACCTTCAACATGAATGAAGGCTCAATATTCGCCTTCCGCTTCAGCAGTTTTCCAGATGAGATGCATCTCTCTATGTACCGTCTATGATGCTAATTTTGAAAGGTTCTAGATGTTGCATGTGAAACTTGCTGCTGGTGCAGTTGTGTAATGGGGTAGCTAAGTGCTGAAGCTATATCATGTTGTACTTCGGTGTATTTCAATTATGAAATCCTACTTCCTTAATATGGAAATGGAATATATTATGTGCTTAATATGAATGTCAATTAGATTAGTAAATGGATTATTTATAATAGGGCAATTAGCCTGCTAATTGGCCAATTAGCCTGCTAATTGGCCAATTAGCTTGCTAATTGGGTTTTCCTATTGCAAACATTAATGAGAAAACACCATGGGCGATGACCTCGGGCAACGCACACAGTTTCTAGGAATAAACCGTGTTGGATCAATGAACAATCACACACGACATTCTCTTC
>NC_041390.1:224867509-224890527 GCF_002162155.2 Triticum dicoccoides | reverse complement strand
GGTCAATCATCCACAGGCACTGGCCTAAAGTTGCAAAGACCTTCAACATGAATGAAGGCTCAATATTCGCCTTCCGCTTCAGCAGTTTTCCAGATGAGATGCATCTCTCTATGTACCGTCTATGATGCTAATTTTGAAAGGTTCTAGATGTTGCATGTGAAACTTGCTGCTGGTGCAGTTGTGTAATGGGGTAGCTAAGTGCTGAAGCTATATCATGTTGTACTTCGGTGTATTTCAATTATGAAATCCTACTTCCTTAATATGGAAATGGAATATATTATGTGCTTAATATGAATGTCAATTAGATTAGTAAATGGATTATTTATAATAGGGCAATTAGCCTGCTAATTGGGTTTTCCTATTGCAAACATTAATGAGAAAACACCATGGGCGATGACCTCGGGCAACGCACACAGTTTCTAGGAATAAACCGTGTTGGATCAATGAACAATCACACACGACATTCTCTTCAAAATTGTTTGCGTTGTACCACCTTGTGCAAACATTTTCCTTGGAGTGACCGTGTGGGATGTATATATGAGCGGAAAAGTTTAGCGGTGACTGACTATGTGGGATGTACTTACGACCGGAAATTATTTCGCATGTATAATTGTATTTTTTTAGCACTATTGTACGTATTACTGTATTTGAGTGCTCGCCGGTCGCACACGATCTCATTTTGTCGAGCGTGTGTGCCAGGAGGGCAAATCCCCAATGGTTTCTGGGTCGTGTGGGAAGGACCCCCCTATCGCCCACACTCACTTGGCGACGGTTCCGAATGCTGTCGCGGAAAGGGGTTAAAAACTATTTGTTTAGCACTGACGCGTACCAGTGTCTCCTCAATGTACTATGGGCCAAAGATGTTTCATGGTGTCGCGCGCTGCACAAACCGGTGCTCTACATGCCGCAAAGCTAAGTCGCAAACTCGCGATTCATCGGATCCCAACAAACACACCTCAAAAAAGAATTACATCAGATAGAACTCCAAGAACATAAGGGATAACATTGTATTGAAGAACATCGAGAGAGAAGAAGCTATCTAGCTACTAACTACAGACCAGTAGGTCTATGGTAAACTACTCACCATCATCAGAGGGGCAACAAGGATGATGAAGACCCCCTCCGTGATTGTTTCCCCCACCGGCAAAGTGCCGGAAAAGGCCTCTAGATTGGATCTCGTGGTTTTGGAACTTGCGGCGGCGGAAAAGGTATTTCGTGGACTTGATAACCCACAAGTATAGGGGATCGCAACAATTTTTGAGGGTAGAGTATTCAACCCAAATTTATTGATTCGACACAAGGGGAGCCAAATAATATTCTCAAGTATTAGCAGCTGAGTTGTCAATTCAACCACACCTGTAAAATTTAATATATGCAGCAAAGTATTTCGTAGCAAAGTAATATGATAGTAGCGATAACGGTAGGAAAAGTAACAGTAACAGTTTTGTAGTAATTGTAACAGTGGCAACGGAAAAGTAAATAAGCAAAGATCAATATATGAAAAGCTCGTAGGCAATGGATCAGTGATGGATAATTATGTCGGATGTGATTCCTCATGCAATAGTTATAACATAGGGTGACACAGAACTAGCTCCAGTTCATCAATGTAATGTAGGCATGTATTCCGAATATATTCATACGTGCTTATGGAAAAGAACTTGCATGACATCTTTTGTCCTACCCTCCCGTGGCAGCGGGGTCCTATTGGAAACTAAGGGATATTAAGGCCTTCTTTTAATAGAGTACCAGACCAAAGCATTAACACTTAGTGAATACATGAACTCCTCAAACTACGGTCATCGCCGGTAAGTATCCTGATTATTGTTACTTCGGGGTTAATGGATCATAACACATAATAGGTGACTATAGACTTGCAAGATAAGATCAAGAACTCACATATATTCATGAAAACATAATAGGTTCAGATCTAAAATCATGGCACTCGGGCCCTAGTGACAAGCATTAAGCATAGCAAAGTCATAGCAACATCAATCTCAGAACATAATGGATACTAGGGATCAAACCCTAACAAAACTAACTAGATTACATGATAAATCTCATACAACCCATCACCGTCCAGCAAGCCTACGATGGAATTACTCATGCACGGCGGTGAGCATCATGAAATTGGTGATGGAGGAAGGTTGATGATGATGATGATGATGGCGATGGATTCCCCTCTCCAGAGCCTCGAACGGACTCCAGATCAGCCATCCCGAGAGAGATTAGATGGCTCCGTATCGTAAAACGCGATGAATCCTTCTCTTTGATTTTTTTCTCCCCGAACATAAATATAGGGAGTTGGAGTTGTGGTCGGTGGAGCGTCAGGGGGCCCACAAGGCAGGGGGGGCACACCCAGGGGGGTAGGCGCGCCCCCCACCCTCGTGTACAGGGTGTGGGCCCCTGACGTTGATTCTTTCGCCAGTATTTTTTATATATTCCAAAAATATTTTCCGTTGATTTTCAGGTCATTCCGAGAACTTTTATTTCTGCACAAAAATAACACCATGGCTATTCTGCTGAAAATAGCGTTAGTCCGGGTTAGTTCCATTCAAATCATGCAAGTTAGAGTCCAAAACAAGGGCAAAAGTGTTTGGAAAAGTAGATACGATGGAGACGTATCAACTCCCCCAAGCTTAAATCTTTACTTGACCTCAAGCAATTCAGTTGATAAACTGAAAGTGATAAAGAAAAACTTTTACAAACTCAGTTTGCTCTTGTTGTTGTAAATATGTAAAGCCAGCATTCAAGTTTTCAGCAAAGATTATGAACTAACCATATTCACAATAACATTTAGGTCTCATGTTTACTCATATCAATGGTATAATCAACTAGCGAGCAATAATAATAAATCTCGGATGATAACACTTTCTCAAAACAATCATAATATGATATAACAAGATGGTATCTTGCTAGCCCTTTCTGAGACTGCAAAACATAAATGCAGAGCACCCCGGAAGATCAAGGGCTGACTGGAAATTGTAATTCATGGTAAAAGTGATCCAGTCACAGTCATACTCAATGTAAACTAATAATAATAATACTAATACATGCAAATGACAGCGGTGCTCTCCAACTGGTGCTTTTTAATAAGAGGATGATGACTCAACATAAAAGTAAATAGATAGGCCCTTCTCAGAGGGAAGCAGGGATTTGTAGAGGTGCCAGATCTCGGTTTTGAAATAGAGATGCATAATATTTTGAGCGGTATACTTTCATTGTCAATATAACAACCGAGAGATCTCGATATCTCTGATGCTACACATATTATAGACGGTTCCCAAGCAGAATGGTAAAGTTTATACTCCCCCGCCACCAACAAGCATCAATCCATGGCTTGCCCGAAACAACGGGTGCCTCCAACTAACAACAATCCTGGGGGACTTTTGTTTGCAATTATTTTGATTTGATTTGAGCATGGGACTGGGCATCCCGGTGACCAGCCATTTTCTCGTGAGTGAGGAGCGGAGTCCACTCCTCTTGAGAATAACCCACCTAGCAGGGAAGATACAGACAACCCTAGTTGATACATGAGCTATTCGAGCATACAAAACAAAATTTTTATTTGACGGTTTAGAGTTTGGCACATACAAATTTACTTGGAACGGCAGGTAGATACCGCATATAGGAAGGTATGGTGGATTCATATGGAACAACTTTGGGGTTTATGGAATTGGATGCACAAGCAGTATTCCCGCTTAGTACAAGTGAAGGCTAGAAAGAGACTGGGAAGCAACCAGCTAGAGAGCGACAACAGTCATGAACATGCATTAAAATTAATCAACAGTGAATGCAAGCATGAGTAGGATATAATTCACCATGAACATAAATATCGTGGAGGCTATGTTGATTTTGTTTCAACTACATGCGTGAACATGTGCCAAGTCAAGCCACTCAAATCGTTCAAAGGAGGATACCACCTATCATACCACATCACAACCATTTTAATAGCATGTTGGCACGCAAGGTAAACCATTATAAACTCCTAGAAAATTAAGCATAGCATGAGCAACTATAATCTCTAATTGTCATTGCAAACATGTTTCATTCATAATAGGCTGAATCAGGAACGATGAACTAATCATATTTACAAAAACAAGAGAGGTCGAGTTCATACCAGCTTCTCTCATCTCAATCAGTCCATCATATATCATCATTATTGCCTTCCACTTGCACAACCGAATAGTGTGGATAATAATAATAGTGCACGTGCATTGGACTAAGCTGGAATCTGCAAGCATTCAATTCAAGGGAGAAGACAAGGTAATATGGGATCTTTGTTAGATCAACAATAATGTGTATGAGAGCCACTCAACATTTTCATCATGGTCTTATCCTCTCGACCCCAAAGGAAAGAAATAAAACTATTTACACGGGAAAGATCCCAACAAGCAAAAGAAGAACGAGAAATCTTTTTGGGTTTTCTTTTTAATTACTACTACAGGCATGGAAAGTAAACTAGCTAAAGGCTACAACTAATTTTTTATTTTTTTATTAAGGGTTTTCAAACACACAAGAAGAAAGCTTAAAAAGATAATAAACTAGCATGGATATTACAATGAAAAAGTATGAGCACCGACAACTAGAATGAGTGTGTGAACATGAATGTAATGTCGGTGAGAAATACGTACTCCCCAAAGCTTAGGCTTTTGGCCTAAGTTGGTCTATGCCCACGGATCAAAGCTGCCCTCTCTGGTATACTGAGGAGGATCCTCAGGGTGCCACTGGTTCGCGATTTCCTCCGGATCCCACTGATAAGCAGACTGACGGTGAGGATCAAGTGGTGGCTCCGGCTTGGGCTCTGGAGCTGATGTCAGGCTCCGGTAGGCACGAATGGCCTCCGGCTGAACAAGGTACATGCCTGAAAATATGTTGAACAAAGAGGGAGCAGGCAAGGTAATAGTCTCAAAGTGATTCTTATTAAATATCAGTCTATAGTTAAGCATCTTCTTCTTATTCTTAACAATAAAATCATGTGCTACCATGCTCTTATAATCTAGAAAAATATGAGACAGCAACTTTTCCTCTTTCTCATAATGCCTAATAGGTATGTTAAAGTGTGCAGCAAGGCGCGAGGCGAAGATGCCTCCTAAGACGGGACCCTTTGTATGGTTCAGATTTAACTGTTTAGCACCAATAGCGCCTAAACTAAAAGTGGTATCATGAAACAAAGCATGGTGCAAAATAACAATATCAGGGGCATGAAGGTTTCCACAGTTCCCGCAACCAATTAAGCAGCTACTAGCAAATATTGTGAAGTAACATAGAACAGGAAAATATATGCTAGTGATTCTTGCCTCAAAAACTTTCCACGTTTCCCCTACAACAATCATATCAATAAATCCCTCCACATCATTACGATGTGGTTCCTCTATACTGCTGTGATAGCCTCGCTTATTAGGGATGATAGACTACTCATATCAATAAGGAATTCCTTCTTTTCCGGGAGCCCATTCGGAAAGAACTTCGAAGTCAAGCGTGCTCAGCTTGGAGTAATTTCAGGATGGGTGACCGACCGGGAAGTTTCTCCCGGTGTGCATGAGTGAGGAAAAAGTGCGCAGAAAAGACTCGTATTGATTTGTGGGGCCAGTCTAGATCCCGCCAGGAGTAACGACCACCGGCGGGTGTGTCCGGGGCGTTACAAGTTGGTATCAGAGCCAACCCTCGCGGTTATACAGATGTTTGCGGACAGGTGCGTGGTCATGTTGTTCATGACATTTGTGATCCGTCATGGCACACGGCATGGCACATGTACCAGACTGGATGCACAGACGTATGTGCCAAGAGGGAACGTTCCTATGGCCCGACGAAGACATCGGTTCCTCTGAGTGGGGGTATATGTGATAGCCTGACTTATTAGGGATGATAGACTACTCATATCAATAAGGAATTCCTTCTTTTCCGGGAGCCCATTCGGAAAGAACTCCAAAGTTAAGCGTGCTCGGCTTGGAGTAATTTCAGGATGGGTGACCGACCGGGAAGCTGCTCCCGGGTGCGCATGACTGAGGACAAAGTGCGCAGAAAAGACTAGTATTGATTTGTGGGGCCAGTCTAGATCCCGCCAGGAGTAACGACCATCGGCGGGTGTGTTCGGGGCGTTACAACTGCCCTCAAAGCGTATCCTACAAACCTGGCAAAAATTATAAAGTGGCATATCCTTATGCTCATCATATATAAATAAAATTCCATGGAAGGTGGCGATCTCCTAGCATGGAAATGAAAATTTTGCACAAAAATATTGGTGAGTAGGAGATACTGTTCACGCTGGTCGTGGAGGAAGTCGGTGAGGCTTGCATTCTCGGCCAAATAATAAAAATCTTCATAAACCCCGGCTTCTCTCAAGAACTCATCACAAGGACATTCACACAGTCGAACCTCCATAGTGCGAGGGAGATTATATTTGGGCTTCTTATTTTCTTCACTTTGCTTATCCGTCGAGCTTCGGCTCGAAGAGCCCCTCAAAAATCTCTTCATCTTATTTTGAAATTTTCTGAAATTTTTAGTAACTCAAAAATAGAAGTGAACCAAACTCAACAAGATTGATAGCAACTACTCCTACAAGTGCATAGAGGCCATATCATGCATTAAAACTACTTTTGATCACATAAATTTGACATGCAAGCTCAAGAACAGGGTCACCTAACCAGCAAAAATTTGCAATAAATAAAGCACTGGAACAAAAAAATAATTGGACCATTGGAGGAGTCACATACCGAAAAATAATCCCCCAAAGCAGTTTTGTGAATGGAGCTTTGAGCAAGGAGATCGAAAATGGCAGCAAGATGAGCTAGAACTCAGGTTTGAGCTGGTAGGTGATTTTTTCTAGAGGAAGATGAAGTGTGTGGGTGCAAGAATAAGTGGAGGGGACCCTCGTGGGGTCCACGAGGCAGGGGGTGCGCCCAGGGGGGTAGGGCGCGCCCTCCACCCTCGTGGGCACACGGTGGGTCCCCCTGATGTGTTCTCAGTGCCAATAATTCTTAAATATTCTGGAAAAAATCATATTTCATTTTCAAGGCATTGGGAGAACTTTTATTTTCGGGGTATTTTTTATTGGAAGGATAATTCAAAAAACAGACAGAAAATACTATTTTCACTTTATTTAATATAAATAACAGAAAGTAAAAAGAGGGTACATAAGGTTTTGCTTTCTAACTTCATCCAACTCATGCTCATCAAAAGGAATCCACTAACAAGGTTGATCAAGTCTTGTTAACAAACTCATTCCGAATTGCATGAAATCAGAGAAATTTCGAATAACACTAGGTTACTTCAAAGGGGATATGCACATCCCCAACAATAAGAATATCATATTTCTTATTGACAGTAGGAATAGGAAACTCAAAACCTCCAATAGTAATTGTTGAAAATTTTCAAATAGAATTGATACGGTGGACTTGAGGTTGTTTCCTCGGAAAGTGTACCGTATGCTCATTACCATTAACATGAAAAGTGACATTGCTTTTGTTGCAATCAATAACAGCCCCTGCAGTATTCAAAAAGGGTCTACCATGGATAATTGACGTACTATTGTCCTCGGGAATATCAAGAATAACAAAGTCTGTTAAAATAGTAACGTTTGCAACCACAACAGGCACATCCTCACAAATACCGACAGGTATAGCAGTTGACTTATCAGCCATTTGCAAAGATATTTCAGTGGGTGTAAACTTATTCAAATCAAGTCTATGATATAAAGAGAGAGGCATAACACTAACACCGGCTCCAAGATCACATAAAGCAGTTTTAACATAGTTTCTTTTAATGGAGCATGGTATGGTGGAAATTTCAGCTTCTGGTATCTTTCTTTTATTGGTAACAATATCTTTCATGTACTTAGCATAAGGATTCATTTTAAGCATATCAGTCAAACGCATACACAAAAAGATAGGTCTAATCATTTCAGCAAAGCGCTCAAAATCCTCATCATCCTTTTTCATGGATGGTTTAGGAGGAAAAGCCATGGGTTTCTAAACCCATGGTTCTCTTTCTTTACCGTGCTTCCTAGCAACGAAGTATCTCTTATCATAACGTTGATTCTTTGATTGTGGGTTATCAAGATCAACAACAGGTTCAATCTCTACATCATTTTCATTGCTAGGTTGAGCATCAACATGAACATCATCATTAACATTATCACTAGGTTCATGTTCATTACCAGATTGTGTTTCAGCATAGAAATAAAAATATCATTGGGATTCTCAGGTGTGTCAATAACAGGTTCACTAGAAGCATGCAAAGTTCTATCATTTTTCTTTTTCTTCTTCTTAGAATAACTACGTGCATCAATATTAGTTCTCTGAGAATCTTGCTCAATTCTCTTAGGATGGCCCTCAGGATACAAAGGTTCCTGAGTCATTTTACACCCTCTAGTCATAACTCTAACAGCATTATCATTTTTCTTATTATTCAATTCATTAAACAAATCATTCTGAGCCTTAAGTACTTGTTCTACTTGAGTGGTAACCATAGAAGCATGTTTACTAATAAGTTTAAGTTCACCTTTAACTCTAGACATATAATCACTCAAGTGTTCAATCATATAGCCATTGCGTTTCAATTGTCTACCAACATAAGCATTGAAGTTTTCTTGTTTAACAATAAAATTATCAAACTCATCCAAGCATTGGCTAGCAGACTTATAACGAGGAATATCACCTTCATCAAATCTATAGAGAGAATTTACCTTTACTACCTGTGTCAGGTTATCAAGACCATGTATCTCTTCAATAGCTGGTAAATTCTTAACATCTTCAGCATTAAGACCTTTTTATTTCATAGATTTCTTTGCCTCTTGCATATCTTCGGGACTGAGAAATAGAATACCCCTTTTCTTCGGAGTTGGCTTGGGAGTTGGTTCAGGAAGTGTCCAATCATTTTCATTACTCGACATATTATTCAATAGCAATTCAGCTTGATCAACAGTTCTTTCCCTGAAAACACAACCAGCACAACTATCCAGATGGTCTCTGGAAGCATCAGTTAGTCCATTATAAAAGATATCAAGTATTTCATTTTTCTTGAGAGGATGATCAGGCAAAGCATTAAGTAATTGGAGAAGCCTCCCCCAAGCTTGTGGGAGACTCTCTTCTTCCATTTGCACAAAATTATATATTTCCCTTAAGGCAGCTTGTTTCTTATGAGCGGGGAAATATTTAGCGGAGAAGTAATAAATCATATCCTGGGGACTACACACACAACCAGGATCAAGAGAATTAAACCATGTTTTAGCATCACCCTTTAATGAGAACGGAAACAACTTAAGGATAAAGTAATAGCGAGTTTTCTCATCGTGAGTAAACAAGGTGGCTATATCATTTAATTTAGTAAGATGTGCCACAACAATTTCAGATTCATAGCCATAGAAAGGATCAGATTCAACCAAAGTAATTAACTCAGGATCGACAGAGAAATCATAATCCTTATCGGAAATAAAGATAGGTGAAGTCGCAAAAGCAGGGTCATGTTTCATTCTAGCATTCAAAGACTTTTCTTTAAGCTTAGCTAATAATTTCTTAAGATCATATCTATCATTGCAAGCTAAGAAGTCTCTAGCAGTTTCTTCATCCATAACATAACCCTCAGGCACAACACGCAATTCATATCTAGGGGGAGAATCTTCATCATCACTTTCATCAATATTATCAGTTTCAATAATTTCATTCTCTCTGACCCTAGCAAGTTGTTCATCAAGATATTCACCTAATGGCACAGTATTATCAAGCATAGAAGTAGTTTCATCATAAGTATCATGCAAAGCAGAAGCGGCATCATCAATAACATGTGACATATCAGAATGAATAGCAGGAGTAGGTGTCGCAAGTTTACTCAAAACAGAAGGTGAATCAAGTGCAGAGCTAGATGGCAGTTCCTTACCTCTCCTCGTGGTTGAGGGAAAAATCTTGGTTCTTTTACCTTTCAAGTTCTTCATAGTGACCAGCAGATATAAATCCCAAGTGACTCAGAGAATAGAGCTATGCTCCCCGGCAACGGCGCCAGAAAATATTATTGATAACCCACAAGTACAGGGGATCGCAACAGTTTTCGAGGGTAGAGTATTCAACCCAAATTTATTGATTCGACACAAGGGGAGCCAAAGAATATTCTCAAGTATTAGCAGCTGAGTTGTCAATTCAACCACACCTGGAAAACTTAATATCTGTAGCAAAGTATTTAGTAGCAAAGTAATATGACAGTAGCGATAACGGTAGCAAAAGTAACAGTAGCAGTTTTGTAGTAATTGTAATAGTGGCGACGGAAAAGTAAATAAGCAAAGATCAATATATGAAAAGCTCATAGGCAATGGATCAGTGATGGATAATTATGTCAGATGCGATTCCTCATGCAATAGTTATAACATAGGGTGACACAGAACTAGCTCCAGTTCATCAATGTAATGTAGGCATGTATTCCGAATATAGTCATACATGCTTATGGAAAAGAACTTGCATGACATCTTTTGTCCTTCCCTCCTGTGGCAGCGGGGTCCTATTAGAAACTAAGGGATATTAAGGCCTCCTTTTAATAGAGTACCGGATGAAAGCATTAACACATAGTGAATACATGAACTCCTCAAACTACGGTCATCACCGGTAAGTATCCCGATTATTGTCACTTCGGGGTTAGTGGATCATAACCCATAATCGGTTACTATAGACTTGCAAGATAGGATCAAGAACTCACATATACTCATGAAAACATAATAGGTTCATATCTGAAATCATGGCACTCGGGCCCTAGTGACAAGCATTAAGCATAGCAAAGTCATAGAAACATCAATCTCAGAACATAATGGATACTAGGGATCAAACCCTAACAAAACTAACTCGATTACATGATAAATCACATCCAACCCATCACCGTCCAACAAGCCTACGTTGGTATTACTCACACACGGCGGTGAGCATCATGAAATTGGTGATGGGGGAAGGTTGATGATGACGATGGCGACGGATTCCCCTCTCCGGAGCCCCGAATGGACTCCGGATCAGCCCTCTCGAGAGAGATTAGGGCTTGGCGGCGGCTCTGTACCGTAAAACGCGATGAATCCTTCTCTCTGATTTTTTTCTCCCCGAACATGAATATATGGAGTTGGAGTTGAGGTCGGTGGAGCGTCAGGGGGCCCACGAGGCAGGGGCGCGCCCAGCGAGGTAGGCACGCCCCCCACCCTCATGGACAGGGTGTGGGCCCCCTGACGTTGATTCTTTCGCCAGTATTTTTTTATATACTACAAAAATATTCTTTGTTGATTTTCATGTCATTTCGAGAACTTTTATTTCTACACAAAAGTAATACCATGGCAATTCTGCAGAAAACAACATCAGTCCGGGTTAGTTCCATTCAAATCATGCAAGTTAGAGTCCAAAACAAGGGCAAAAGTATTTGGAAAAGTAGATACGATGGAGACGTATCAGGACTCCCTCAAGGGTTTTTGGGATTTTAGAGTATTTATATAGGCGGAGGTAGGTCAAAATGATGCTCGTGGGCCCCACTACCCACCAGGGTGTAGGGATGAAAATGGAGTGGAAACTTTCCGCTTTTTTGGAGGAAAAATGAAAACGGAGAGGAAATGTGAAAACGGAAACGGAAATTTGGAAAATGGAAAAACTTTTATGCGGAAACGGAAACAAAAATGGAATAGTGATTTCTGGTGGAACTGACGTGGAAACGGAACTTTCCTTTTCCGTGAATATGGAATTTCTATTTTACTATAGGCTTATTACTGGTTTGTAGCCTAAACACTAAACAACACACAATGACACACTGAGCAGAATGGATTGTTTGAGGCCTAACTTCTACTACCACAGGCGTACTCAAACAGATCATGTACGCAATTGCCCAGTACTACTACAATACTACACTAAGTTGCTGGCATAATAATATTATTTTGTAGCCATGATACCAATTCTTTAAAAAACATTGTATTTTTCAGGGTTTTAAGTTCCGGTAAATGACCACTTCTGTTTCTGTGTCCGCTATGTATTCGCTCTGTGTCCGTTTCCGGTAGAATCTGTTTCCGTATTCATTTCTGGGGTTTCTGTATTCATTTCCTCCTCTACAAAAAATATGAAAACAAATATGGTAGCACAGAGTTCCGTCCGTTTCCGCTCCGTTTTCATCCCTACCAGGGCGTGCCCTAGTCTCTTGGCACGCCCTGGTGCCTAGTGGGCCCCTTTTTCATCTTTTGGTTACCTTCCAAAGATTCCAGGGTCTCTTATTGTCGGTGAGAACGACACCTATGGGATCACTAGGATCCCTTCTATGGTCGGCGGGCACGGGGTCATCAGAAGAGCAGGTTTAGGAGCAAGCACATGGATCGTTTACCCAGGTTCGGGCCGTGAGGATAAGTAAAACCCTAGTCCTGCTTTGGTGGATGTATTGAGTGTTCTTGAGCTTTCTGAACTAGCTACGGTGGTTGTCCCATTCCAAAAAGCCGAATCCCCCTCCAGGTCGCCTCGGGCCTCCTTTTATAGGAAAAAGGGGCTGCCACAGTGGCACACAGGAGGTGGAAAGGCCTACAGTGCGCGAGCTTATCGCACGGCATTACGGGACAAAGTGCATTAAATGCACTACGTAGGTGTCCATTAGCTTTATCGGGGACGGGAATGAGGCATGTCCCGTCCGTCGCCGCTTCGACGCGCGCCCAGGCTGGCGATGCATGCAGCGCCATGTAGGCAGGCAGGCAGCTGAGGTGGCACAGTGGTAGGGCCTTCATAAAGATCGGCATGCCGCCATGCAGGTGCTTGCTGATTTGGCATGGAAGCTGCATGTTGCCACGCAGGTGCCTGTCCAGCTGGTTCGGCTGGCAGCTGCATGCAAACGGCGGCGGAGTCATGGCTGGTGCGGGCCTGGCAGTGGCCCTGCTAACGCCCCCGGCAAGGGTCTTGCCGGGGCATTGCTGTCATCCCCGGCAAGGGTCTTGCCAGGGGTCTTGTGGATTTCCTCAGCTAGGATCCTGCCGAGGGTTGCCGTCTTCTAGTCCTCATCTGAACTCATATATTTATGAGCTTGCCAAAGATTTGCATGCCACCACAGAGGCGCCTCCTAAACTCTAGTTCCAACGCAGTTGGTTAGGTTGGAGCCGGTGGGCTCAAGGGTGGTTCACTCCGCTGGCATCGGGCAAGTTGCCTCGGTCGGGCTCTTGTAGGGCTGCGGGGGCCGCCTCTGCAAGTACATTGCCGATGGAGTCCACCTCGCCCTCTTGCCCTCATGCGCTTCTGGTCTTGGCGCTTCCTTGGTTGCCTCATGCTTCAGCTTCTCTCCGGCTTCCCTCCTCTGCCCTGCTAAGTCTGGCCGCGGCGCGTGGCTCTGACTGCCCATGCACAAGTAAAGGGGTTAAAAGGAGAGCCCCTACTTTTGTTCACCAACAGGAGGCCCCGGGCCTGGGCCACACATAAGAGCGACGCATTGTTGGGCTAGGCCCAGAATGGTGCGAGGGCAGGTGGGGCGGATTTTATCGTAGTAACTTCCCGTCCGCTGCGCTTCCCCACGACCCGTGTTGACCACGCGATGTGGAGGGACATGCGTGACATGGCAGTCATGCGTGGGGCGGTTCCCGCACACATGCGTCGCATCGTGGTAAAGAGGCGGCTCGCTCCTTCCCCATAAAAGGAGGAAGGCATAGAGGCACGGCCCATTTACTCGGGTGGACTTGGGTCGTGGCCTTCAAGGCGCCCGCGTCCCACGATCATGCGATGGGGAGCGGCCACTTCGCCTGTCCCTTCAATGTTGCTTGCTCGCCATGTGTCCCTCATGCAGGTGGCAGGAGGTGGAGGCAGGAAACCGGGTCGTCGCTGATTGGGGCAGCGGGCCGGTCCTGATTCCCTGCACCCCCGACGACCAGATTGTTCGAGTGGGGTGGCCGAGCCTCGACTCCGCCCCTTTATAAGGAGGGGAGGGGCGGCATTCCACATTCTTCCATCATCTGTCTCCTTGGGCGGCTGGCGTTGGAGGGCGGGAGAGGGCGAAGAAGGCAGGTGGCGGCCGTCAAGTCGGAGTACGTGGGCACCGACACCTTCGTCGCGTATTGCCGGCTCGTTGCCTCATCTTCTAGCTCCCCTCCCGGCACTGGGATGTTATCTTGGTGCCTTCTGCTCCTCGCACCTCGCCCAGGTGCTCTTTTCGCCCCCCCCCCCTGCCCTCTCGCTCCAACTTCTGAGGAGAGGGACAAGAAAAGGATTACGGGCATCTTATCTTTTTTTAGTTTGTAAGCCTGTGGGCACTTGTTAATTTTTAGACTTGTTATCCCCTTGCTCATGTTTTTAATTCTGTAGGAACTGTACCTGTATGGGATGTTTTTAATGAAAAGGGTGCTTGCCGGGTTCTTTGTGCATGAGTGAGGCCCATGCCAAGGATGAATCCTTGTTATTTTTAATATAAACATGTCGCCCGGCAACAGGCCCTGCCGTCTCCCCACTTCGGTCGACCATTCTCACGCTCTTGGCGGAGGCAGGGCGAAGTAGAGTTAGACCCCTTGTTCATCTCCTCGCCACCGTGACTACTACCAAATTCCGACCCAGGAGGTAACTCTTGGGTACAAGAAAGGGGGAGCACGGTGGTTTCAAGAACATAAACGAGGTTTCACATGTCCCAGTTCTATACGGAAATGCATAACAGGGGGATGAAAGACTTATCTGAATCCGCAGCCCCTGGCAACCTTGGCTTGCCGTGGTTGGATCCTTGTATCTTCAGCCCCTAGTAGTCTTGGCTTGCCGGGGCCAGAGCGATGGTTCATTCTCTTTTTCCCAAGCGGCTCAGCAGAAGTGCCCTGCGAACCAAAGAGAACAGAAAGACACACACTTGACCTCTAGGCTAGGGGTTAGTCGCCGCTAAGCACTATCAACCCTAACCGAGGAGAGACTTAACCTAGCATGCATGCTATAACTTAGGGCGCTAGCGCTTTGTTTATTTATGCTCAGGGTCTGCGCCTGGCTTTGTACAGAGGGTTACATGCCTTGCCGGCAAGGCTCGTACAAAAGGTGGTTCACCGGGAGGCCCGGCAACCGCGCCTTATGGGTAAAACTTGTGAAGATGTTCGATGTTCCAGGAATTGCTTACTCGGACAGCATCTTTGGTGTCCAGGCGGACTGCGCCGGGCCTGGTGACTCGTATTACCCGATAAGGGCCTTCCCACTTTGGCGTCAACTTGCTGGAATTCTTGGCCGACTGAACACGCTGAAGAACAACGTCGCCTTCCTCAAAGCTTCAGGCATGGACCTTGCGGCTATGGTAGCGGCGCAAGGCTTGCTGGTAGGGAGCTGCTCTCATAGCCGCCCGAATACGATCTTCCTCAAGGAGTGTTGCGTCATCTTGCCGCAATTGCTCTTGCTCAAGCTCGTCATAAGCGAGCACTCGAAGTGACCCGTATATGAGTTCCGTGGGGAGAACTGCTTCTGCCCCGTATACCAGGGCAAAGGGTGTCTATCTGATGGCTCGATTTGGCGTCATCCTGATCGACCAAAGAACCGTCGGCAACTCATCAATCCAGCGCCTTCCGCTTTTTTGTGCGGCTTGTCAAAAGTCTTTGTTCTCGGGCCTCACAGTACTTCAGCATTTGCCCTCTCCGTCTGGCCGTTGCTCCGTGGGTGTGCCACGGAAGCAAAACAGACCTTGCTGCCGAGGTCTTGGGTGTACTGCATGAAGGTGTGGCTTGTGAACTGCGTGCCGTTGTCGGTGAGAACTCTGTTTGGCACACCAAAACGGCAGACTAGTCCCTTGAAGAACTTGACGGTTGACTATGCTGTCACCTTCCTCACTGCTTCCACCTCTGGCCACTTTGTGAACTTGTCGATTGCAACATACAAGTACTCAAAGCTCCCCGACAGCACGGGGGAAGGGGCCTAGTATGTCAAGCCCCAGACCGAAAACGTCCAGGAGGGAGGAATTGTTTGAAGGGCTTGGGCTGGTTGATGAAGCTTCTTTGAATGGAACTGGCACGCTTCATACCTAGTTACTAGTGTCGTCGCATCCTGGAGGGCGGTGGGCCAGAAGAAGCCTTGCCAGAATGCCTTGCCGGCAAGGGCCCTCGACCCTATGTGGGAGCCACATATGCCTCCATGTATCTCTGCCAACAGCTCCAGTCCTTCCTCCCGGGCGATGCACTTAAATTTCACACCGTTCGGTCTTTTTTTGTACAGGACATCATCGACGAACTGGTACAAGGAAGACCGACGGGCTACCTTTTCTGCTTCTTCCTGATCTTTAGGAAGTTCCCCTGTCTGGAGGAAACGGACGGTATGCTGGGCCCATGCCAGAGCCTGGGGCTCGACAGCAAGGACCAAAGGCATCTCTTCCGCCATGGGGGCAGCCGTCTCTACGGCCAGGGCGTGGCGCCCAGCCGAAGCCAGCTGCCCCTTGGCAGGCTCGGAATCTACGGCAACACTCTTGCCGGCGTCCCCTGGGGGCTCGGCGAGAAAGTACTTGTCGGGGCCCAATTTCCTCCGCTTGTTTCACTCCGTTAACGATTCGATGGATGGTTGAGTTAGCCGAAGCAAAAAGGTATCGGGTTCCACATGTAGCTTGAATGCAGCACGCTTTGACAGGTAGTCAGTGATGTCGTTCTCCGCTTGGGGAACGTGCTCCGCTTGAATACCGTCGAAGAGCTCCTCCATCTTCCTCACCTCATCTACGTAGGCCTCCATCAACAGACTCTAGTAATCTTTGTTGACCTGTCTGACGACAAGCTGTGAATCACCCCTGACGATGAGCTTCTTCACCCCGAGGTCAGCCGCGATCCTGAGACCGGCGAGTAGCCCCTTGTACTCAGCAGTGTTGTTTGTGGACATATCCCTGGGAAAGTGCATCTGGATCACATACTTGAGGTGCTCTCCGGTGGGTGCGACAAGCAGCACACCGGCACCGGCGCCTTGCAGCGAGAAAGCCCCGTCAAAGTAGATGATCCAATCGCGACTTACCTCCCTGCCGGGGAGAGCGGTCTCCTGGATTTCCTCGTCGAGTGTTGAGGTCCATTCTGCAATGAACTCTGCCAAGACTCTTCTCTGGATTGTTGAAGTACTTTCAAACTTCAACCCAAAGCTTGACAAGTCCAAGGCCCACTTCACAATCCTTCCAGTTGCATCTGGGTTGTGCAGTATCGGTTACAACGGGAGGCGGGTAAATCTCATGGGCTTGGAAGTAATGTCGTAGCTTCCTCGAGGCCATAAGGAGGCCGAAGAGCAATTTCTGCACACCAGAGTACCTTGACCTGGCCCCCTGCAAGAGGGAGCTGACAAGGTAAACCGGGTGTTGCATCATCTTCTTCTTCTGCACCACTTCACTTGGCTGCGTGGGCCATGCCCCGATGGCGTCGGACTTTGCCTGGGGCCTTGCCTTGCCGGCACCAGGCCCTGCCGGGGAATCTCTGACTTGCCATCCGCTGGTCCTGCCATGGCCACTGCCTCTTCGTCGACCTCCCTCTGCGCCACTAGTGCGGCGCTGACCACTTGATTCGTTGCCGCCAGATACAGCAGCAATGACTCTTGTGGTTTAGGCGCAACCAGTATTGGCGTAGAGGAAAGGTATTTCTTTAGATCCTGCAACACCTCCTCGGCCTCTGGGGTCCACTCCATTGGGCCTGCCTTCTTCAAGATTATGAAAAAGGGAAGGCCACGTTCAGCAGACTTGGAGATGAACCTGCTCATGGCGGCAACGCAGCCAGTGAGCCGGCGCACATCCTTGATCCGCTTGGGTGCCTCAATCTGCTCAATAGCCTTGATCTTGTTTGGGTTTGCCTCGATCCCACGCTGCGACACAAAGAACCCGAGAAGTTCTCCTGACGGGACGCCAAAGACACACTTCTCAGAGTTCAGCTTGAGGTTGATCTTGCATAGGTTGGCAAACGTCTCTCCTAGGTCTTGTACAAGGGTCGCCTTGTCCTTGGTTTTGACCACTGTGTCATCCATATATGCTTCCATATTTCTATGTAGCTGGGGCTCAAAACCAATCTGGACCACCCTTGCGAATGTCGAGCCAGCACTCTTCAACCCGAAAGGCATCCGTGAAAAGCAAGATGTACCACATGGGGTGATAAAGGATGTCTTCTCTTCATCTTCTCTTGCCATGAAGATCTGGTGGTAGCCTGAGTAGGCGTCGAGGAATGACAACAGATCACACCCGTCCATGGAGTCAACAATCTGGTCAATGCGCGGCAACGGGAAGGGGTCCTTAGGACAAGCCATATTGACATCCGTGTAGTCTATAAACAACCTCCACTTCCCATTTGCCTTGCGCACCACCACCGGATTGGCCAACCACGTCGGATGGATAACTCCTTTCACCAAACCTTCCGCCTCCAATTTCTTGATCTCCTCTGTGATGAACTCATGTCGTTCCAAAGCTTGCTTCCTGACCTTTTGCTTGACGGGTCGCACATGGGGACAAACAGCTAGGTGGTGCTCAATCACTTCCCTGGGAATGCTGGGGATGTCAGATGCTTGCCACGCAAACACATTGACATTCGCCCGCAGGAAAGCAATGAGCGCGCCTTCCTATTTACTGTCGAGGGTGGAGCTTATGGTGAAAGCCCCTCCCGTGCCACCCTCCTTGACGGACACCCTCTTGGTCTTTGGTGGTGCAGCTCTGGATTTCTTGCTCTTGCCGGTAGAGCTCTCAGGCATGTCCTCAATGGTAGCACAGCACTCCAAAGAGGTGCGCTTGCCGGAGTGGGTGCAAGAGGTCTTGCCGGTCTTCTTCTTCCCTCCCGGGGCCTCAATGGCAGGAGCAAGTGTCTTGGTGGCAGCTGCTGCAACTGCTTCTCGATAGAGTTGGTCAGCGCAGATCAGCGCATCCTTCTTGTTGGAGGGGATGGTGATGATGGTCATCGGCCTAGGCATCTTCAGCATATTGTAGGCGTTGTGCGCCGCCGCCATGAACTTGGCTAGTGTCGGGCGGCCGAGGATCCCGTTGTAGGGAAAGGGGATCTCGGCCACATCGAAGACGATCCTCTCCGTCCCGTAGTTCAACTCACTCCCAAACGTCATGGGCAATGTAACCTTCCCCTTTGGCTGGCTCCTTCCCGGGCTGACCCCTTGAAACGTACATGTTTCCTAAGGTCTCCATCAGGAATTTGCAGCCTTTTGATCATGACGGGCAAGATCAAGTTCAGGCCGGCCCAGCCATCAACCAGCATCTTATTCACCTTGAGCTTGCGTATCATTGGTGAGACCAACAACGGCAAACACCCGACCGCGGTCGTGCGGTCAGGGTGGTCCTCGACGTCAAAGATGAGGAGCGTGCTGGACCACTTCAGTGGCTTCTGAGCGTCGAACGATGGCTCTGCTGCTGTAATCTAACGTGCCCACTGCTTGAGCTGGCGGTGAGAAGTGTGCAGTGAGGCGCCACCATCAACGCACATGGCTTCCGTAGCCTTCTGGAACTCATGCTCACTAGACTCGTCGTCCTCGTCATGATCATCGTCTTCCTGCTTCTTGTCACGGCCCCGGGCGGGCCTCTCTTGCTAGTTAACCTTGCCGCGGCGACCTCCTTGGCCGCCACGCTTCTTGCCGGATCCTTCGGCACCATCCAGACCCTTCTCCTTGTCCCGCCTCTCATATTCGGCTTTTTGCTTTTCAGCAAGCAACTCAACTTGTCAGCAGTTCTGGAGGTCGTGGCCCTTGGTGTGGTGGATCTTGCAGTACTGCTTGTCAGAGCCCCTTGGCTTGTCGGCAGCCGCCAAGGCCCGGCAAGCGGCGCACCCAGCAATATCTTAGTCGAGGTCATCTGCCTTGGCCTTCTTGGCGGCGCTGGTGTCGCCGGATCCCTCGACGGCAAGCACGGTCTTGTCCTTGCGTTTCCTGTTGCGACGCTGGCCCTTCTTCGTCGGGGCGGCGGTGTCTTCATCGGTAGAGTCGGTTTCCGCAGCGGCGTCTTCGCCGGGGTACTTCCTTCCCTCTTCAGCCTGGGCGCATCTATTGGCCAGAACGTAAAGTTCGGCCACGTCCTTGACCTTGTTCATTGCCAGCTCTTCACGCATCTTGCGGTTACGCACATTCCGATGGAATGCGCTGATCATGGCGGCTGGATGAACATCTGGGATGTT
The DNA here is from genome assembly GCF_002162155.2 of Triticum dicoccoides. Classification (NCBI taxonomy): domain Eukaryota; kingdom Viridiplantae; phylum Streptophyta; class Magnoliopsida; order Poales; family Poaceae; genus Triticum; species Triticum dicoccoides. The sequence goes on along the minus strand of NC_041390.1, from coordinate 224,870,495 downwards.
GTATTGCACTCGGCTGAACCTCTGTATGTACTTGCGCAGGTTTTCACCTTTCCTTCGGGGGAATGATATGTAAATCACTCGCCTGGCCATGAGCTTGGTGGCCTCTAGTGAAGGCACCAACGAACTCGTGGCATAGATCTAACCAAGAAGAAATGGAATCTGCCGGCAGGTGCATCAACCAAGACATGACATTGGGTTTCAGGGCCAACAGGAAGCAATTGGCAAGCACCTTGTCGTCACGAGCTCCAGCGGCCTGCATCGCGATGGTGTAGATGCTAAGGAACTCTGACGGGTGGGTCTTGCCATCGTACTTCTCGCAGACGTCGGGCTTGAACATGCGGTGGGACGGCCACGGGAACTGTTGCAGCTCACGGGTAAAGGCTGGGCAACCCACCTCATAATGTAGGACGCCGGAGCCTCCTGGTGTTGGGTGGACCATAGCGGGCCCCGCCCGCCTGTCTGACTGGTGGTGCGTATCGTGCCGGCGCTCTATAGTGGTTCGAGCGTCTTCATGGGCTTGCTCCCAGAGAACCTGGCGTTGGTCGCGGCGGGTCCGTGGGTCGGACGACGCTATGAAAATGTCATCACAAGCATCATCACGACGGACCGACATCCACGATGGTTGACGTGGAGGAGGAGAGTGCACCGTGGCCGTGGTGCCTCCGGCCCCTCCACCGCCGGCATGCAGTGGCTCGATGGAGCGCCGGCCTGAGGGCCCCGCCGGCCGTGGCTCGTCTTTGTTGGCAACGCCGACGAGGCTCCGGATAGTGGCTCTCCACTCATCAAGCTTCTCCGTGGCGGGAGGGAAGTCGAGGAGCAGTTGCGCGCGCGCCAAGGCTTCTGCTGGCGTGGGCGGCGGCAAAAGCTGCGTGGACCGCGGCGCGCTTCAACTTCTAATCACGTTAGAAGGAGCTCTGTCACGGCCTAACGGCTATGCGCCGTCCTCGCCAGCACTTCGGCGGGCACGCTGGCCTCCTTCGTCCCACGCACAGGACTCTTCCCACGGCAACGTCTAGGGTCACCGGTGTGGTGACGCTGCTCGTCGCGCACAACTTGGGAAGAGTGCACTGTGGGTGTCGGAGTGGGCATGTTGGAGGTCGCTGCGCCGCCTGCGGGTGGTATGGCAACGCCCCCAGAGGGTCCCTGCCGTCTGCGGGGGGGCCAGCTCCGTCTCTGGATTTCGCGGCGTGTGGCCCGTCGCCTTGCGCACGAACGACGCCGCTCGCCAGGCTCTGACTGCCAGAGTGATGTTGGTGCTCGCGGGTCGTGCCTCGGGTTCTGTCCTCGATCGGCCCGCTGCTCGCACGCATTGGTACGGGCCGCCCAGCCCCCGACGAACCGACCGTCGTGGCCGCCTTTTTCTTGCGAGCCATGGCGACGAAGAACCTCTAGGCTAACTGCTAGACTAGATTCTCACAACTGCGCTTCCCCTACCTAGCGCGTCAAAGATGTCGGTGAGACCGACACCTATGGGATCACTGGGATCCCTTCTACGGTTGGCGGGCGCGGGGTCATGAGAAGAGCAGGTTTAGGAGCAAGCACACGGACCATTTACCTAGGTTCGGGCCGCGAGGATGCGTAAAACCCTAGTCCTGCTTTGGTGGATGTATTGAGTGCTCTTGAGCTTTCTGAACTAGCTACGGTGGTTGTCCCATTCCAAAAAGCCGAATCCCCCTCCTGGTCGCCTTGGGGCTCCTTTTATAGGAAAAATGGGCTGCCACATTGGCACACAGGAGGTGGAAAGGCCTACAGTGTGCGAGCTTATCGCACGGCATTACGGGACAAAGTGCATTAAATGCACTACATACGTGTTCATTAGCTTTATCGAGGATGGGAACGAGGCCCGTCCCGTCCGTTGCCGCTTCGCCTCGCTTCGACACGCGCCCAGGCTGGCGATGCATGCACCGCCATGTAGGCAGGCAGGCAGCTGAGGTGGCGCGGTGGTAGGGCCTTCATGAAGATCTGCATGCCGCCACACAGGTGCTTGCTGATTTGGCCTAGAAGCTACATGTTGCCACATAGGTGCCTCCCCAGCTGGTTGGGCTGGCAGCTGCATGCAAACAGCGGCGGAGTCTTGGCTGGTGCGGGCCTGGCAGTGGCCCTGCTAACGCCCCCGGCAAGGGTCTTGCCGGGGCGTTGTTGTCATCCCCGGCAAAGGTCTTGCCGAGGGTCTTATGGATTTCCTCGGCTAGGATCCTGTCGAGGGTCGCCATCTTCTAGTCCTCATATGAACTCATATATTTATGAGCTTGACGAAGATTTGCATGCCACCACAGAGGCGACTCCCAAGCCCTGGTTCCAACACAGTTTGTTAGGTTGGAGCCGGTGGGCTCAAGGGTGGTTCACTCCGCTGGCATCGGGCAAGTTGCCGCGGCCGGGCTCTTGCCGGGGCTGCGAGGGGCCGCCTCGGCAAGGACCTTGCTGAGGGAGTCCACCTTGCCCTCTTGCCCTCCTGCGCTTCTAGTCTTGGCATTGCCTTGGTTGCCTCGTTCTTCGGCTTCTCTCCGGCTTCCCTCCTCTGCCCTGCTAAGTGTGGTGATGCGGAGCATCCCAAGATCATCCCCATGGACACCCACACCTCCAACGGCACCACTTGGACCAATGACACGAGCCCGAGCCAAAGCTATCGAAGATAAGGTGAACTCACTCCTCTCTGAACTTCCACTTTCTACGCATGAGACATGGCTACTACCTAAGTCCGAGATGTTGTGCATGATTAGGTACCATGAGGGTCCTCCCGAAGATGCGCATGAAGACGGACAAGTCCCCAAGTCCACGGATGAGGATTACCAACGGAAGGAGCCAAGAGCATCTCCCAGGCCCCGGACATCCGGCCAAGGCCCCGGACATCCGGCCCCTGGAGCACCTTCCTCTACAGCTGCTCAACCACCAAGTGCCTACAGGCCCCGGACATCCGGCCCCGCAAGCCCGGACATTCGGCACTTCCTGAGGTCCCGGACATCCGCCCCCCTGCCCGGAAATCCGG
>NC_041390.1:224859449-224867203 GCF_002162155.2 Triticum dicoccoides | reverse complement strand
GCCAGCTTCACCAGCCCGGACATCCGGCCTACACAGCCCGGACATCCGGCCCTCTGCGAACTCCCGGACATCCGGCCTCCCTGTCTGCGCACAGTAAAGGGTCGAGGCCCGTGTACCCCTTCTGCCCCCCTAGACTATATATACTCCATTCCGTACAACTTTCTAGGGTTAGCAAATGTTTAGCTCATATTTGTGAGAGAGATTTGCTCATCCACTTGGTTACCTTCTCCTCGGAGATTCGAGCCTCCACCGGAGAAGACCCCCAAGCGGATTCAAGACCCCTGTTTAGGGAAGAATGTCAAGACCTCCTCACGGAGAAGAACCGGTTACCCTTTTGTATCGTCCCTAGTTGTCCGTGGACCATGTATCATTCTATGTATCTGAGGATCTAGCACATGTGTGACTTGTTCTTGTTAGTTTGAGAGTTCCTCTTGTGTTTCCCCTTGTGATTTCCCTCATTTTCCCTCGTTTCCCTCTTTGTGTTCCTCGTGTTCTTTGCGGGATCCGCTCCTTTCGTGAAAGATCGGGTGATTAGGGTTCTACCCTACATCATCTTGGTATCTAGAGCCATGTTGATCACGATTTCGGAGCCTCCCTGTTGTGTTTCTAGCCTTGTTTTATTGTTTCTCGTCCTAATTAGAAAATTCCCCACCAAAAATAGCCCCAAAATTTTTTGTGATTTGTTGGTGTGTTGAGATTTTGTTGGTTTGGATCCGTGGATTTGCTTTGTTTTGAGTGGATCTAGCTTCCCATCCTTTTCCCCCCAATTTCCATCCACAAATTCCTCCGAATTTCGCCCGGATTTAACCTCCCCACGCGGTGTTCATCATGTTCATCCCCGGATCTAGAGCCCGGACATCCGTCCCGTAGAGCCCGGACATCCGGCCCCACCCGGACATCCGGCCCCACACCCGTACATCCGGCCCCTGGCAGCAACATCTCCATCCACCGCCCCGTTTTCCGCCCAATTTCCACCAAATTTTGTTCCGGTGCCCACCATATACCATATATACTTCCGCATACCTCCACCACTTCCACATAACCCAACCATTTTTGGACCGTTTCGCTCTCTGACACAATTGCTACTTCGAGGTTTGAGAATTTGAGTTGCGATACCGTATCCTTTTGTGTTTCTGCTATCTAGGTACGGTTCGACATCGACATCACCGCCGCTCATCTTCGCCACAAACGCGTCATCAACAACGACCACCTCGACTACGACTTGGTATTTGTGCCACCATTTTGACACCATACCGGAAGCAAGACCGGTAACCTCATCTTGGTATTGGACATATCATTCTTGCCATTACATTAATAGCCATCATAGCCTTACTCCTTTGCGTTGCTTACCCATCGAGACTAGCCATTGAGTATTGTCGGCAACGAGACTTGTGCACATTAGTGATCATACTTACCATAGCATACATACATCATTGTTGCATATATTGGTATCATCTCTTGTGTCACAAAGTTGTCATCACATACTCATTTGCTATCTTGGTTTGTCAAGCATTGCATGAGAAAAGAGCTCAAACATCAAAGAGCCAAACAAGCTTTTAAGCAAAGAGAAAAGATAAGCAAAGAGATTTTAAGCAAGAACCATAGCATCTTCCAACATTAAGATTGTCATACTCGATCATCTTGGATCATATCATAGCAACACCTTGCATACAACATATTTGGGATAGAAGTCGTTGCATTTTTGCTAAGTAGGTTGTGCACAAGTTCTTGTATCTGCCTATTGTGCAATCGTGCTAGCGTCTCTCTAGTGTTGTGCAACAAGGGCATTTTTGTGGATTCCACATTTTGGCTCACCCTTGGTTGCACAACCCCATTTATCTTTTTGCACGTGTGTTTCCGTGTACCTTATATGCTTGGTCTACTTGTTACATTGCATCTTGCGAATCTTTTCCAACATTATTGAAGCTCACTTACAATTGCATCAAATTTTGTGCCACCATCCTAACCAAGATCGATCAAAAGCTTTTACTTGTGTAGGTGTGAGAAACCAACAAGAACTCGTACCAATTGTGCTATTTCCTTGTCCTACATTGGAGTGATCCTCGATCCACTTTCAACTTTGGTCAAGGTACATTTGGTACTCGTTCTTCTCTTTCTACCACTCACATTTGTCTTGGAATGATAGATAGGCCAAGTACTTCTACCAACCAACTCTTCATGGAGCAAGACGATGACATGAACTCCTTCGTCACCAAGAGTCACCTCTTTGGTGCACAACGTGCTTTGCATCAAGAGCAACAAGCTATGAGTGAACGCATCGAGAACCTTGCCGCCGACTTGCGACTTTCCGAGCAACGTACAAGGGACTACTTCGACCACAAGCTCGATGATCACAAGCAAGAGAATGATGCAAGGATGGACGAAATTCGTGCTTTGTTGCTCAACCGCTCGTCTTCCACTTCAAGAAGGAGCCGTTCAAGCCGGCGCTCCGACTTCACCCTCTCTGGCTCAAGTACACCGACATCGAACACTCTTCGTCGAGCCGCGCGGACCGACCGTCAAGCAAGCCTCAATCCCCTACGAGACACCGACTCTCAAGAGCGCCGACAATGTCAAACTCAAGAGGCCTTTGCGCTAGCATGAGAACGGCAACGACAACGCCAACATGAAGAGGAAGAGCGAGTGCATCTACACCAAAATGCTCAAGATGCCGAGGCACAACATCAAGAACAAAAACTCTGTGACGCTCAAGCACTTGCGGCGCAACAAGCTCTACGCGATTCGAGTCGAGCCGTTGCCGACCGAAGCCAACAAGCCCATGAACAAGAGGAAACTCTTCACGAAGAAATTCAAGAACTAAGATTTCAAGCTCGCGTGCATCGTCAAGTTCCTCCTCGAGCTCGACAAGCTCCTCCACAAGCTCGCCAAGAACAACCAGTCAATCAAGAGCATGAAGACAATGGAGATCCTCCATGACAAAAGCAACATGATGATAACAATCCTCCGCGACAAGAGCACCACGAGTTGCACAATCATCAACAACATGGGCGTCATCATCCCCGACCCCAACACAATGAAGAGCAACGTTATGGAAAACTCAAGTTCACCATGCCCAAGTTCAACGGAAGCAACGACCTCGAAGAGTACCTTTCATGGGCATTGAAGGTTGACAAGATCTTCCGTTTGCACAATTTTGAAGAAGAGAAGAAGATCATGATGGCATCCCTTGAGTTCCAAGATTATGTCCTCATTTGGTGGGAACAAATCATAGAGCGCCAAGAGGCAAGAGGTGAACCACCCATCACTACTTGGGCACAAATGAAGGATGTCATGAGAGCACGCTTCGTACCTACCTACTACAACCGTGACCTCTTCCAGAAACTCCAACAGCTCAAGCAAGGAACAAAGAGCGTTGAAGAATACTACAAGGAGATGGAGATTGCAATGATAAGAGCCAATGTCAAGGAAGATGATGAGTAAACAATGGCACGTTTCTTGAACGGACTCAATCACCCTATCAAGAAGATCGCCGACTTCCAACCATACTCAAATCTCATCGAGCTAGTGCACCAAGCTACCAAAGCGGAACGCCAAGTGCAAGATGATTTCAAGTATGCCAAGTTCTCGTCCAAGTCCTATGGCTTCTCCAATAACCAAGCTTCAACGATTCCAACACCGACTACAAGACCTTCTACTTCCAACATCGACAAGTCGACTTCCAAGAAAGCTTCGTCACCTACAAGCCATCCTCCTACGAGCAACTTCAAGCTGAGAGCTTCATCATCCTCAACTCCAACCGACGAGACCGTCACGACGAGTTCCTTCAAGTATTTCACTTGCGGAGGCCAAGGCCACAAGTCCTACGAGTGCACCAACAAGCGAACCATGGTCTTCAACGACGATGGCACTTATGACTCCATGAGTGAAGGCGAAATGGAAGCCCTCGAGCAAGTCGCCATGCACCGCCAAGTGAACAATGAAGAAGAACAAGTCTTTTGTGATGAAGACTCAAGTCCCGCACTTGTTGTCTCCAAAGTCTTGACTCTCCAACATCACCAAGAAGAAGACCAACGATGCCACATATTCCACACCAAGGTCGGCGTCAATGGACGATCCGTAAAGGTCATCATCGATGGAGGGAGTTGTCATAATCTCTCAAGTGAAGAACTTTGCTCCAAGCTCCAATTGCCCAAGACGAAGCATCCACATCCATACAAAGTGCAATGGCTTAGTGACTCCGGCACTATCCAAGTCGAGCACCGAGTACAAGTCTCCTTCAAGATCGGCGCCTACGAAGACACTTTGGAGTGCGACGTCGTTCCAATGACCGTTTGTCATCTTCTCCTTGGACGGCCATGGCAATTCGATAGAGGAGTCGTCCACAATGGCCGAACGAACCACTACATCTTCAAGATGAAGGGCAAGGAGTACGCCCTCCGTCCAATGTCACCAAGTCAAGTGATCGCCGACAAGCAAGACATCCATCATGGAGATCATAGTGAGAGAGCGAGCCACCAAAAAGAGAGTGAGTGCCACAAGCCAAAATTGAGTGCCTCCACGATGAGCGAAAACAAAAATCTAGTTCTATTTGCCACCAAACGTGAGATGAGAGAAGTGTGTGAGAACCCATCTAGTGTCCTACACTACGTCTTCGTGTGCAAGGACAATGCATCACAAACTAGCACTTCTCACACTCTTCCTCTAGTGTTGTCTTCTCTTTTGCAGGAATTTCAAGATGTTTTCCCCGATGAGCTACCTCCGGGTCTACCTCCTCTATGAGGCATTGAGCACCGAATCGACCTCATCCCCGGAGCACCTCTTCCGAACAAAGCTCCATACCGTGTCAACCCCGACGAAACAAAATAAATACAAAGGCAAGTAAAACATCTCATAGACCATGGACATGTGTGTGAAAGTTTGAGCCCTTGTGCCATTCCGGTCATTCTTGTGCCAAAACGTGATGGTAGTTTTCGCATGTGCTCCTATTGTAGACCTATCAATGCTATCACCGTTCGCTATAGGTATCCCATTCCATGCCTAGATGATATGCTTGATGAGCTTAGCAGTGCCACTATATTTTCCAAAATTGATCTTAAGAGTGGTTACTATCAAATCCGCATACAAGAGGGTGATGAATGGAAGACCGCCTTCAAAACCAAGTTTGGTTTGTATGAGTGGTTAGTCATGCCTATGGGTCTTTTGGAAGCACCGGGCACTTTTATGCGCCTCATGAATCATGTCTTTCGCCCTTACGTTGGTGTATTTGTTGTGGTCTACTTTGATGATATTCTTGTGTTTAGCAAATCTATCAAAGAGCATGTCACCCATGTCCGCACCGTTTTGCAAACTCTTAGAAAAGAGCGCCTCTATGCTAATATGGAGAAATGCCTTTTTGGTGTTGATAAGCTCGTTTTCTTCGGTTTTGTTGTTTCTTCTAAGGGTGTTCATGTTGATGAGTCCAAGATTAATGCTATTAAAACTTGGCCGCAACCAACCAACTTGCATCAAGTGCGTAGTTTTCTTGGCCTTGCGGGTTTCTATCGTCGCTTTGTGAAGGATTTTAGCACCATTGCTTCGCCTTTGCATGCTTTGAGCAAGAAGAATGCGCCTTTTGTTTGGGGACCATCCCAAGATACCGCATTCAATGAGCTTAAGAATTTGCTTACTCATGCTCCCGTGCTTGCTTTACCCAACTTCGACAAGCCTTTTGAAATTCATTGCGATGCTAGTGGTAATGGCATAGGAGGTGTGTTAACGCAAGAGAAGTGCCCCATAGCTTACTTTAGTGAGAAACTTTCCGGAGCGCAACTCAATTATCCCATCTATGACAAAGAGCTATATGCTTTAGTCCGCATTTTGCATGAATGGGAACATTACCTTCGTCCCCATGAGTTTATCATTCATACCGATCATGAGACTCTCAAGTATCTTAAGGGACAAACAAAGTTGAACAAGCTTCATGCTAAGTGGAGTGAATTTATTGAGTCTTTTCCCTATGTCATCAAGTACATCAAGGGTAAAGAAAACATCATAGCGGATGCTCTTTCCCGCATATGCATGCTTGTCACGCAACTTGAGTTAAATGTCATTGGCTTTGAGCATATCAAAGACTTGTATGAGCATGATGCAACTTTTTCTACTCCTTATGCCAAGTGTTTGTCGAATACACCTTGGGAACGCTATTACATCAAAGACGGCTATCTTATGAGAGCAAACAAACTTTGCATCCCCGAGTCGTCTCTTCGTTTGTTGCTTTTGCAGGAATCGCATGGAGGAGGCTTAATGGGACACTTCGGATGCGACAAGACGTTCACCACGCTCTCGAAGAGCTACTTTTGGCCAAAGATGTTTCAGGACATCAATTGTTTCACCAACCGGTGTTCTACATGTCGCAAAGCTAAGTCCAAAGCTCAATCTCATGGTCTCTATATGCCTTTACCAATTCCATACCAACCATGGGAAGACATTAGCATGGACTTTGTACTTGGTTTGCCTAGAACTTGAAATGGGAAAGATTCCATATTTGTCGTTGTGGACCATTTCTCAAAAATGGCACATTTTATTCCTTGCCACAAGATAGACGATGCTTCACATGTTGCTAATCTCTTTTGTAGGGAGATTTTGCGTCTCCATGGTGTGCCAAAAACCATCGTCTCGGACCGCGACGTCAAGTTCCTTAGCTACTTTTGGAAGACCCTATGCGCCAAGCTCGGAATCAAGCTACTCTTCTCCATGGCGTACCATCCTCAAACCGACGGCCAAACGGAGGTGACAAACCGCACACTCTCCGCTCTACTTCGAGTACTCATCAAGAAGAACATCAAGGAGTGGGAGGAGTGTCTACCCATCGCCGAGTTCGCCTACAACCGAGCAAGACACTCAAGAACCGACAAGTCCCCTTTCGAGGTCGTCTACGGATTCAACCCTTTGTCTCCATTGGATATTCTACCTCTACCACTCCAAGGGCGAATCAATTTGGACGCAAGTGCAAGAGTGACCCATATCAAGAAGGTGCATGAAGATACAAGAAACACCATCAAGCGCCAAGTACAACGCCTTGCGACCAAGCTCAACGTCAACAAGCACCCTATGATATTCAACATTGGAGACCTCGTCTGGCTACACCTTCGCAAGGACTGCTTTCCCCAAGAACGCAAGTCCAAACTTCGACCACGCGTGGATGGACCATTCAAGGTGCTTGCACGCTACAACAACAACGCTTACAAGATCGACATTCCTCGTGACAAGTACTCCGTGAGCGACATCTTCAACATCAAAGATCTCTCGCCCTACCATGGTGATGAGGATTTCGATACGAGGACGGATCTTCCCCAAGGGAGGGGAGATGATGCAGAGCATCCCAAGATCATCCCCATGGACGCACCCACACCTCCAACGGCACCACTTGGACCAATGACACGAGCCCGAGCCAAAGCTATCGAAGATAAGGTGAACTCACTCCTCTCCGAACTTCCACTTTCGATGCATGAGACATGGCTACTACTAAGTCTGAGATGTTGTGCATGATTAGATACCAAGAGGGTCCTCCCAAAGATGGGAATGAAGACGGACAAGTCCCCAAGTCCACAGATGAGGATAACCAACGGAAGGAGCCAAGAGCATCTCCGAGGCCCCGGACATCCGGCCAAGGCCCCGGACATCCGGCCCCTGGAGCGCCTTCCTCTACAATTGCTCAACCACCAAGTGCCTACAGGCCCCGGACATCCGGCCCCGCAAGCCCGGACATCCTGCACTTCCTGAGGTCCCGAACATCTGGCCCCCTGCCCAAAAAT
>NC_041390.1:224812626-224859196 GCF_002162155.2 Triticum dicoccoides | reverse complement strand
CAGCTTCACCAGCCCGGACATCCGGCCTCCACAGCCTAGACATCCGGCCCTCCGTGAATGCCCGGACATCCGGCCCGACGCCCGGACGTCCGGCCTCCCTGTCTACGCACACTAAAGGGTCGAGGCCTGTGTACCCCTTCTACCCCCCTAGACTATATATACTCCATCCCGTACAACTTTCTAGGGTTAGCAAATGTTTAGCTCATATTTGTGAGAGAGCTTTGCTCATCCACTTGGTTACCTTCTCCTCGGAGATTCGAGCCTCCACCGGAGAAGATCCCCCAAGCGGATTCAAGACCTCTCTTTAGGGAAGAACATCAAGACCTCCTCACTGAGAAGAACCGATTACCCTTTTGTATCGTCCCTAGTTGTCTGTGGACCGTGTGTCGTTCTATGTATCCGAGGATCTAGCACATGTGTGACTTGTTCTTGTTAGTTTGAGTGTTCCTCTTGTGTTTCTCCTTGTGATTTCGCTCATTTCCCTCTTTGTGTTCCTCATGTTCTTCGTGGGATCCGCTCCTTTCGTGAAAGATCGGGCGATTAGGGTTCTACCCTACATCATGTGGCCGCGGCGCGTGGCTCTGACTGCCCGTGCACAAGTAAAGGGGTCAAAAGGAGAGCCCCTACTTTTGTTCACTGACACTTATTGCCAAAAAAATCTCTAAAAAGTTTCATGGCAGTTGGACTTCATTTGGTACCGATATTCTGCAAAGTAAAAAAACAAGCAAAAAATAGCAACTGACACTAGGCACTAACTTAATAGGTTAGTCCCCAAAATTATATAAACTTGCTTGTAAATGTATATAAAACATCCAAGATTGATAATATAATAGCATGGAACAATCAAAAATTATAGATATGTTGGAGAGGTATGAGACGCTCTCTGCACTTCTCCATGTGTTGATCAATAAGAACATCAAGGAGTGGGAGGAATGCTTCCCCATCGTCGAGTATGCCTACAATCAAGCACGACACTCTACCACCGGCAAGTCCCCCTTCAAGGTCGTCTACGGCTTCAACCTGTTGTCGTCATTGGACAACCTTCCTCTACCGCTACAAGAACAAGCAAACATAGACGCGAGCGCAAGGACAACTTATCTCAAGAAGATGCATGAAGATACACGACACATGATCGAGCATCAAGTACACCGCCTCACCACCAAGCTCAACATCAACAAGCACCCCATGGTGTTCAGCCCGAGAGATCTCGTGCGGATACACCTTTGCAAAGACCGTTTCCCCAACGAGCATAAGTCCAAGATACTCCCTCACGCTAATGGACCTTTCAAGGTGCTAGCACACTACAATGACAAAGCTTACAATATCGGCATCCCACGTGACAAGTACAACGTGAGCAACATCTTCAATGTCAAGGATTTATCTACCTACCATGGTGACGAAGTTAACGATCCGAGGATGGATCTCTCCAAAGGGGGTGAGATGATGCAGAGCATCCTTCGGTCATCCCCATGGACACTACACCAACTCAACAAGACCCACGCGAACCTATGACAAGAGCTCGTGCACGTGCCATCAAAAACGAGGTAAGCTCACTCCTCCATGAGATTGATATGGATATGGATGGAACTTGTATGCTACCTCACCAAAGAGTGTTGTGTATCATTAGGTGCGAGGGCGACCCCCACCAAGCAGATAAGGAACATCCCCAAGGCCTAGGAGAAGGGCACAAAGGCCACAAGGAAGGAGGCCACCATCAAAGAGAAGACTACACCTCCCAAGCGACCCCATGCGTACGGGTGATACGTCTCCATCGTATCTATAGTTTTGTATTGTTTCATGCCAATATTATGCAACTTTCACATACTTTTGGCAACATTTTATATGATTTATTGGACTAACCTATTGATCCAGTGCCTAGTGTCAGTTCTTGTTTGTTGCATGTTTTTTGCTTCACAGAATATCCATATCAAACAAAGTCCAAACGCGATAAAAATTTACGAAGAATTATTTTGGAATATATATGATTTTTGGGACTTGGAATCAATGCAAACGGGGGCCCACAGCCCCAAGATACACCAGGGCATGCCCTAGGGGCCAGACGCGTGGTGGTGGGTTGTGCTCACCTCGTACGTCGGTTGGAGCTCTACTTCGGGCGCAAGGAAACTTATATCTAGAAAAAAAAATTGTGTTAAAATCTCAGTGCAATCGGAGTTACGGATCTCCGGAATACAAGAAACGGTTTTGGCCAGAAAATAGGAACACGGAATAGAAGAGAACAGAGAGGGACATCCAATCTCAGAGGGGCTCCCACCCCTCTGCTTCCATGGAGGCCATGGACCAGAGGGGGAACCCTCCTCCCATCTAGGGGGAGGCCAAGGAAGAAGAAGAAGGATGGGGGCTCTCTCCCCCTCTCTCTTGGTGGCGCCGGAGTGATGTGCGGGCAAGGATCGTGACGACAATCTACATCAACAACCTTGCGGCGGTGTAACACCTCTTCTCCCTGCTGTAATCTCTACATAAACATGGTGCTCAACGCTATATATTATTTCTCAATGATACGTGGTTATCCTATGATGTTTGAGTAGATCCGTTTTGTCCTATGGGCTAATTGGTGATCGTGGTTGGTTTGAGTGTATATTTTATTATGGTGTTGTCCTATAAATGTACTTCATCCAAGCTAGCACTGGTGGTAAAAAAGACATATTTGACCCGTGGATGAAACAATATCACAAAATGAACCGTTGGCGAATTTTTTTTCACCGAACTGACTCTTTTGTGTAGTGCCCGACAGCTAGACGCCACACTACATTGTGTAGCGCCTGACTGACAGACGCTACACGCCTAGCCATAGTCACACCCCGGGCTGCCTGAAAAAATGCTAAGTCGGTGTGTAACGCCTGAGAGCTAGGTGCTACACTATAGGCGCTAGCCTATACAGTGTAGCGCCTAGCGTCTAGGTGTTACAATAGTGATTTTTGTGATATTGTTTCGTCCACAGGTCAGAATAATGATTTTTGCACATATGGCCAAAGTATGTACTTTTCTTTGGTCCAAATTGTAAATTCGAATAGAGCTAGTAGCTACATTCAACTACAGTAGCAAGCAGCTATAGCAGGCTTCAGCCAGAAGGAACTTTCATCCACAACAACGTACAACTACAACAGTGCTACAACACATCCATCATCTGGACTGAGACAAGATGGAGGGGTTACTTAAAGGAGCCGCACCCTCCTTCTCCGACACCGCAAAGGAGCGACCGGAGCACGGCGGATGACGACACCCTTCTTATCTAGCACGACGTGGGAGTGACCGAGGCGCGGTGGATGGCGCCGCCTCCTTCACAAGAATAGATGGCACACAGGCGAAGTAGTGACACGGTGAGGTGACGACCCTCTGGGGAGGAAGCAGGGTGAGATGGTGGTGTTGTTTCCTATGCCTCATCTCTATTTCTTGTTTTTATTTTTATTTCCTTGAGTTTCCCATGTTCCTATTTTGATGGAACTAGGATCGCCAGGTGAAAATGACCAAGGTCAAATTTGACGTGTGGTCATGGACGTTAAAAGGAAGGAAAAACTCAATTTATGGTATTTTATTCAACTATTATGAAAAGTGTGCTATTAAATCCAGTAAAAAAAGATATGGTAGTAGTGCAAAGTCTATGTGACAATTTGTTAAAGATGTCGATGGCCAACGAATATGTTCGCTAGGAGGGGTGGTATTTTTGTCAACATTTTTACTTGCGGTTTCTTTGAAACAGTATGACAATTTCTTCAAAACAACGTGACAAGACATTTTTCCTACCAAAAAACATGTTCGTTTGCCATTCCCTCTCAGAAAACATCAGGCAGATAAGAGCATCTCCACTCGCCCCCCCCCCCAACAGGCCCCCACAAGGCGTTTTTTATCGCCGCCGTCTACAAATTGGCCCAAACGAGCCCCTAGAAACCCAAATTTCACCGGTTAGGGCCGAAATTGGCGCCAGCGGACCCAGGACAAACCCGACGCACTGGGGGCCTGAGGGCGTTGGGGGAAGCGTTTTTGACACGAAAGAACGGCGGGCCCGCCGAGTCAGTGACCAGACACGTCTCATCTTCCTTGCGCCTCGTTTCCCGCGGGGAATCAATGCCAAGGTTGCCCAATCAGCCTTTCATTGATTCCCCACGGACGGCGTAGTGAAGGTCCGGTGACGCGCCATCCACCTCCCGCCACGCGTACACACACACACGTCTACCACCCCCGACGGTTATAAAAACCACCCCTTCTCATCGCGCCGCCCCATACCGTCTCTCTCTTTCCTCGACACCAGCCACCGATGGGTGAGCGTTTCCCCGATGACAATGCGGCGGCCAATGGCTTCGGCCGCCGCACCCTACACGAGTGGGAGGCGCACCTCCTCCACCAGGCTAACTACCCGGCACCGCCTAACATGCGCGCGCCGGGGCGGTGGAGGCTCAGCGCCGGAGGCGTCCCAGTCCCCCCCGCAGCCCGACATCAACCACCCCGCCTACTTCCATGACGAGATCGAGCGCGTCCGGGCCTCCCTGTCGGAGGAGGTGCATGGTCACCTGGAGTACGCCGCCGACAACCACGCCAGCTGTGCGGCGTACTTCCAAAGCCGCCACGAGGAGCAACTCGCTGAAAGTACAACTATCCCTGGGTGGTTTTGGTAATTCCTAACAACATATAGCTCATTGAACTAATGCTATTTCAAGATGATCATTTCAGAAAGTTCAATGATTGGCATGGCATGGATTAGCAATGTGGACCCCTCAAAATGCTAAGGACACATATTGGCTCAAGCTCAAGACACTACATTTTCATTTTAGTGATCCAAGATCACATTGAGTCCATAGGAAAAACAAGTACTATTAAAAAGAGATGAGGTGTTGCTTGATATGTTTCAAAAGCCTTCAACCACTTTCTCATATCCACATATGTCCCAAACCAAAAGTCAAACTCGGCCCCACCAAAATTATCTATCTGATGCCACCGAGTTCATTTGACATAGCCATTGCCAAAAACCGGAGCCTCAGCTAAAGCGGGGTCTCTGTTGTTTTTATTACATCATGAGTGGTTACATGGGGGCTCCTGTTTATAAAGCGGAGTTCTATTTCCCATTAATCCGGCTTATAAAGCCACACATATCAAAGGAAATCACTAGGGGGCTTGGTCGTATTCGAACCATAGCTGCACCTCTTGATCGGCTTAAGGCCAAAAGGAAATCACTAGGGGGCTTGGTCATATTTGAACCATAGCCACACCTCTTGATCGGCTTAAGGCCAAAAGGAAATCATGTGGGGCCAAAGAGAGTGTTTCAACAGCACAACTCAAACATAGGCACCCACTGAGCACAGCTCAAATGTTGCTTGGGGGCTCTTTGCTTCTCAAAGAACAAAGAGCTTGCACCCTTGCAATAGGCTATCAAGCCAGGATTGGAAGCCAGGTGTATTCACCTAAAACCCCGGGTTATCCTGCCTTTTTTAAGTAATCCAATCCGTCCAGGTAAACCTGGTATGACCCGCCGAACGTTTGACAAGTCAATCTCATAGACCCTGAACTTGTCAAAGTTAAAACGACGATTGGTTAATGATTGAGGTCCATCTTAAAAGGCTTCCAAAAATGTTTTAGCTCAGTGGCCTGGCAGCCCATGAAAAGCCTTGCATATTCTTTTTATGTTTTTTGCCAAGTCTTTTCTCCTTTGGTGAGATTTATAATATTTTATGATAAACCGGCGTTTATTAACCCGGGTTGGCTTTCAGCAATACGTTGTAAGTACATGATCAGTTATAATCCGGTGTTTAGTGACCCGGTCTGGTTTTGACTACAAGTCACCAATATTATATGAGGATACACCGGTGTTTATTATAACCCGGTACGATTTTATCATAAAGCAGCAAAACATGGAAGGAGTTGTCAATACTCAAGACTGGGGTTATCACCCTAAATATACAAAAGTTGGTCAACCAACAGTATGATTCGATATCACAGGACACTTTCAAATTTCTTATATGCAGGAACAGTTTGCATAACACTGCTACGGATTATGACCATAATATATCCTGAAGCAGGCTGGATTAATAGTGTCAGGCAACATAAATATGCACGATGGCATAGCAGACCAAGTATTTTGAACTAGCCTATTACAAGGCGCTTTAAGGCCCAAAAAATAATAATTGTTTTTAGCAAGGGTGGCAGTACTCAGAAGGATAAAATGGCCTCCGTATCATGACTCGTCACCAGGCTGACTTGAAGGCTGTGGGTCGTCTTGCGCTGGTGCATCCTCCTCCTCCTCTCTACCCAGTGGCTGGAAATCAATGGTTGCCCAATCGATTCCAGTTAAAGCTTGGAACACAGCTTCATCACCTATAAGGTAGGAGGGGTCAACATCAGGGGCATAGGTGTGCTTACGAATTGGCAGAGTAAGGTCTTCTACATCATGTGTTGGCGCATGATATCTTTTCTGATCAGAATCATAAACTGGCTGATAGTGAGAGAGATCCTTTTCGTCAGCCAATTTGCTCTCTATGGGGCGCATTTCCCTTGTCAACGTTAGGAGATCGTCATTGTTCAATTCTGAACCATCCTCCTTTACGCCAGGGTAGCCGCTGCCTATATCTGATGGTTCAAGATCTGGTATCCATGCCTTCGCCCGGATTAGCACAGTCAGCGCACCTAACCTTGCAGCTGATCTTTATAGTTCGTCCAACCGGGCGGGCAGCATTGACAGCTTCTCAATGGCTTCCTTTATCAAGGTTGGGGGCGGTTTGTTATGCGCAGCGGTGCAAATGGCCCATTGGGCTCCGGAATATAACTGCTCTATCAGCGTATAGGCAGCCTTCAGCTTCATCCGCATGTCAGAGCCCAGATGGGTAATGCGAGTTCCTGTGTCATTGCAAGCATCAGTAAACCGGCAACTAATGAGATAATGTATATTGAAAAGCTTCAGATGAGGATACTTACCAAACACAGCAGAAGTCATGGTAAGGATGGCAATGGGTCGGGTTTGGATCGGGTTGAACAATATCAAATCCATATCCATATCCATTAAAGCAGTCCCAGCCCATCCATGAAAAAATCCATGGGCAAAAAATTGTGACCATGTCCAAATCCGATGGATATCCATACCCGTTGGATATCCACATTACGTGGGGGTAGAGGCTGGCAGCGGTGGCCACCTCTAGGGCTATGAGAGGAGTAACTCATGGAGATGGCACCGATTCTCAATGACAACTCATTTAATTAGTGTAGACAATAGGATGAGAAGGTGCATTGGAGTATGTTACGATGGGGATTGTGTAATTTATTTTGGATGTTTTAGATAAAGGATAAAATTATAGTGGGACATGTGACTATGGGGTAGGGGTAGCAGAATATTGCTTGTTAAGTCAGACGATCGGGTCGGGTTTGGATATATCCATGGGTACAAGATTATGTCCATGCCCTATCCACGAGTAATCAAGTTGGGTTTGGGCGCTGCCCATGGGTGCAAAAGCATATCCAAACCCTATCCATTCGGGTTAGATATCCATGGGTATCCATGTCCATGGATAAAATTGCCATCCTTAAGTCATGGCATTATTTGCCACTTTAAGCCGGTCAGTTCTTCGACCACCGGTTTAAGGGCTGCTTCTGCGTCTTCAGCTCTCTTTTGTAATCCGGTTTTCTCTGTGCCCCAATCTGCCCGTTCCTTATTAAAAGCTTCTTTTAGCTTTTCCATGGCTGCTAAGGCACTAGTCAGTTCCTCTTTGGCTTTGGAGGTTTCCGTTTGCTGAGACTTGATGTTTTCTTGAAGATCAGCGGTTTGGGCTTCCCTTTTGCTCAGCTCAGCCTATAAGAGAAGGAAATATTATGAGGTGGCAATGAATATTTGAAGTACCAAGTACATAACAAGTTATACACTTGGCACTTGGGGACTAATGCCTATTTGATTGATTATCAGAAATTTTTTACAAGTCCCAAGCACAATACAAGTATTATTCTTGACACTTGGGGGCTAATGTAAGTTTGCTCAAAGTAACATTGGTTAAAGTCCCGGCTTAGCTTGGAAAGATAAACCGGCCCTTGGAGGCTACACAGGCGAAAGTTACAGGATTACAATGTGAAAGCACCGGTTCATCTTAAAAAGATCAACAGACCCTTGGAGGATAAGCATGCAGAGTTGACATATTGCAAAGTCCCGGTTTAGATTGGCATCATAAATCGTCCCTTGGGGGCTACTGGAGTTGGTACTTGAAATTGTACATAAGAGAGAAAAGGTTATGTAGTTACCTCATAACGCTCCTTCATCAGATTCACTAAACCGGCTTAGTAGTCACAGTTTGTGTACAGACGGTTTAAAAAACCAGAATGAAGTTCTTGGGCGTTGAGGTGGGCGTAGCTTGACAAGTCCGTGCTCCATTTTCCTTTGCCAATAGCAGAAATTTCCTCCTTAGCACTATGCTTTGATAACGCAACAGGATTTCTAGGGGTAGTGTGGCCAACGCCAGTAATGATAATATCATCTTCCTTATCACCAGCAGCTTTTACTGGAGTTGACAGTTTATCAGCGGCCTTATCATCAGTGTGAACCGGGCTTGTCGGTTTATCAGCATGGCCGGTTGCATCAACTTCTACTTGTTCAGCAACAAAGTCATGATCTTGAGGTAGCGGATCATCAAACATGGCGTCAGCATTCGTTCCTTCAGGTTCTGGAATTCTCTCCGGTTCAACAACCACATGGTCATCAGATGGTTTATTCACCCGGGCTTTCTTGTTGGGTCTGGCCTTGGCCCTGAAAGGAAAAGATACAAAGGTCAGTATAACATGCAAATATGAAGCGTCAAAAGATTAAGCTTAAGTATTTACCCTGGAACAGTCTTAAGAGGAGGGAGCTGTGTGGCCGTTGACTCGCTAGATGATGAATGAGGCGTTCCCTGATAATTGGAATCGGACGGATTAAGGGGTTGTCAAAAATAACCTGCCTTGGGATAAGAAGGATCTGAAGTGGGTGAGACCTCAGATTGACGCTTCCGAACCGGAGTGTTCGGTAAACCGGCTGAAGTGACTACTTGGCCGTTGTGCCGGGTTGTGCGGCGAGCTTCGTGTTGCTGCTTATTCAAAAGAAAGTTTGGGTCCAAGTGAGCTAGGGGTGAGAAAATCTTACTTTCTGGATTGCTTGACAGATTTTTTGTGTTGGCAGAGGGTCTTGTCGGATTTCGGGTTCCGGCAGACCCTTGAGGTTCGAACACTGGGGTGCGCGCGGAGATCTCTCCCCTACCGATTTACGTCCAATCTCCTCACGTGATCTAAGCTGAAAACAACGAACAACACAAGGGACACGAGGTTTATACTGGTTCGGGCCACCGTTGTGGTGTAATACCCTACTCCAGTGTGTGGTGTGGTGGATTGCCTCAGGGGCTGATGATGAATAGTACAAGGGAAGAATAGCCTCGCGAGAGGTGTTCTTGAGCTGGTGCGATGAACTGCTTGGATGAGTTCAGTCGCCTCTCTCTCTCTGCTAGGGCTCTATCAGATCTCTAGATGTCTCTCCTTTTTTCCCTCTCTTTGGTGGCTATCTCTATTTATAGTGGCCCTGGGCCTCTCCCCAAATAATGAGCGGGAAGGGCGCCAACAATTGGCCATTTTGAAGGGGAACATCTAGTACAAGTTATCCTGACCAAAGGTGGTATTCGGATGCCAAAAGTACTGGTGATGACGCCGTCTTGGGATCCACGGTGACCTCTGTCCTGCCGCTCTGCTGGTCTTGGTCTCGTTGCACCAGAATGGCAACCTTTGCCCGATGCCTTGGCATGTGCTTGCCCCCTTTGCACCAAAGGGGAAACAAGGACACTGCGCAGGCCGGCGCCCGCCTGGTCTCGATCGTCATGGCTTGCGTCACGGGCTCCTCGCGAGGTATCCCTGCCTTGATCTCTCCGCCTCCTCGTGAGCCTGCCTGATGAGGCTGCCTCTGAGGAAGCTTTATGTCGTCCGCCCCACGAGGCTTGGCCCCTCGCGAGGGTCTTGAGCTTGAGCTGATGAAGATAGGCCGCGCTGGGCCCCCACTTGAGCCACGCCGCAGGCAAGCAAGTCTGGGGACCCCCGTTCCCAGAACGCCGACAGTAGCCCCCGGGCCCAAGGCGCGCCCGGGCTTGGCCTAGCAGGGAAGCAAAGGGGCAAGCACGAAGCGTCGTGGGCCCTAATAGCTGGCGTCCTTGGGCGCTGTGTGGCGATTGATTGGTCGTGGGCGTCTGCGCTTCCCCATGACGCCTCGGCGGCCGCACAACTTGACGAGTCCCTGCAAGCAGAGAGACCGGTCATGATTACCTGCGATCATGGTGCTCGGGGGTTGGCCTCCTCCGGCTATAAGTACGGGGCTGCGTGACCCCCTTCAGTCCATCCCTTCCTGCTGCTCCTTTCCTTCTTCTTCCTTGTTCTTGCTCCTCCTTACGCCAATGGCACCAATCCGCCGGTTTTCTGCAGAGGAGAAGGGAAAGGCCCCCCGAGAGGGTCCTAACCCAGAAGCGGCCGGTCCTTTGTCACCGAGATGAGGGTGCTCAGCAGGAGGTATCGAGGCCCTGGTATGAGCGGCCGCCGCCTGGGTTTCCGCTACCCTTGTACGCCTGCATCGTGGGTCCTGGGGGAGAAGGCGTCGAGCGACATCGATGGTGCCGCCGTCGACGCCGGCGAGTCACGGTGGTGCGCGTTGTTCCTCCTGGAGTCCACGCCGAGCGCTCCTCTCGCGTGCTTGTGCTCCACGCTGCCATGCCTCCAAGCTCTTGGATTCGCCTTCCTCCCTCCTTCGCCTTTGATATGCCACCGAGCGGGGCTCTAGAGCTCTGGCTGCAGCACGCTGACTGCAGTACCCTTGCGACCGGAGCGAAGGTCGCGGTCATCGCTCCGGGCAAAGTCTTCATGACCCGGGGCTGGGGCGAGATCGCCCGGGTCTGCCGGACGGTAGGTGCCCTCGTAATTCATCTTGAATACGACGGTGCCTCCCTGATGTTCTTCAAGGTCTTCGAAGCTGAAGGACGCCGGCTGGAGTGCTGCCCCAGGGAGAGCGGTAAGGGAAACGAACCGGCGAACACCTGGCCCGCCCATCGGCCCTCCAGCAGCTCCTCAGGCAGCAGCGGAGGAGCTGGGGAATCCAGCGGCTCCCCCGAGCTCCTCGCGACTCCGAAGACGAGCGATGACAGCTACGAGCCCCCGAGCATGCGCCGTGCTCGGAGCGGGGCAGCTGCGTCCAGCCGCCGATGCCACTGATCTGGATGGGGTTGGCACCGACGTTGGGCAGCCCACTGTTGATGATGGCGTCTGAGGGAGTCCGGGATTAGGGGTCTCCGGACAGCCGGACTATATCCTTTGGCCGGACTGTTGGACTATGAAGATACAAGATTGAAGACTTCATCTCGTATCCGGATGGGACTCTACTTGGCGTGGAAGGCAAGCTAGGCAATACGGATATATATATATATATATATATATATATATATATATATATATATATATATATATATATATCCTCCTTTGTAACCGACCTTGTGTAACCCTAACCCCCTTCGGTGTCTATATAAACCGGAGGGTTTAGTCCATAGGACACAATAACATACAATCATACCATAGGCTAGCTTCTAGGGTTTAGCCTCTCCGATCTCATGGTAGATCAACTCTTGTAATACCCATATCATCAAGAATAAATCAAGCATGACGTAGGGTTTTACCTCCATCAAGAGGGCCCGGACCTAGGTAAAACATCGTGTTCCCTGCCTCCTGTTACCATCCGCCTTAGACGCACAGTTCGGGACCCCCTACCCGAGATCCGCCAGTTTTGACACCGACATTGGTGCTTTCATTGAGAGTTCCTCTGTGACGTCGCCGTTAGGCTTGATGGCTCCTTCTATCATCGATAGCGATGCAGTCCAAGGTGAGACTTTTCTCCCCGGACAGATCTTTGTGTTCGGCGGCTTCGCACTGCGGGCCAACTCGCTTGGCCATCTGGAGCAGATCGAAAGCTATGCCCCTGGCCATCAGGTCAAGTTTGGAAGCTTAAATTACACGGCCGATATCCGTGGAGACTTGATCTTCGACGGATTCAAGCCTCTGCCTTGTGCGCCACGTAGTCACGATGAGTACGATTTAGCTCTACCATCGGACTGTATTCAGGAGATCGCACCGGCAGCCACTCCGAGCCTCAATTTGAAGCCAATTGCGCCATCCATCGACGGGTGGATAGATCCCGTCACGGAGGTCGTATCCTCAGGGGTGATCGAGCCGAATATCGACCTTACCCTTCATGAGAGCCGTGTTGCCAAACTGCCGGATCCTTCCCCGGCCACGGAGTCCGAACCGCCTGCGCTCGTGCCTATCAAATCCAACTAGGCGCCAATCATGGAGTTCACCTCCACGGATATCTTTCAGCACTCGCCCTTCGGCGACATACTAAATTCATTAAAGTCTCTCTCCTTGTCAGGAGAGTCCTGTCCGAACTATGTCCAGCAGGATTGGGATGCGGATGACGAAGAAATTCGCCGCCCACCCACCACCCACTTAGTAGCCACTGTCGATGACTTAACCGACATGCTCGACTTCGACTCCAAAGACATCGATGGTATGGACGATGATGTAGGAAACGAACAGGAACCACTGCCCACAGGGCACTGGACGCCCACTTCGTCACATGACGTATACATGGTGGACACACCAAAAGAAAACGACGATGAGGAACGGAGGGACGCAATGAAGGGTTGTCCCCTCAAGAAGCAGTCAAAGCAGCGGTGTAAGCGCCGCTCCAAATCCTGCCTCGGCAGAAACAACGATCATATAGACCCAGCGTCAGAGCAGGGTGAACCATCGCCGGACCACGGCAACACGGAGAATCAAACCAAACAACCCGACTCTGTCAAAGATAATAGTCCGGACGACATCACACCGAACAGACATCTGAAGCAACAGAATGCCTGTCAAAGGCTTGTTGCCACCGTGAGGAGTCTAAAAAAGCAGAAGCAAAGGCTCAAGGCTGTGCAAGACACACTCAGAATCAGATGGAGTAAAGTACTCAACACAGCAGCGAAGTACGGCGGTAATCGCCCCACCAAGAGCTACCCGAAGCGGAAGTTGCTACCTGAATTCGATGAGGAGGCCTTAGATCCCCCGCAACCAAAAATTAAAACGACCATCTGGCCAGATAGTTGACCTCACGGCCAACATAGAGCAGCAAACAATGCCGCACATCAGCCAATACGCGATCCACGCGAGGGCTCGCATCAAAAGGACGGCACAACCAGATCCATCTATGGACCACGCAAGCGCGCTCCAGCATACGATGCAACACAACAAACATCCGAACATCACGGTACACCCAGATACAGGGGTGCCGCACACCCCCTATGTTTCATCGATGAGGTGCTGGACCACGAATTTCCAGAGGGATTCAAACCCGTAAACATAGAAGCATACAACGGAACAACAGACCCTGGGGTCTGGATTGAGGACTATATCCTCCATATCCATATGGCTCGAGGAGATGATCTCCATGCCATCAAGTACTTACCCCTCAAGCTCAAAGGGCCAGCTCGGCACTGGCTTAAAAGCCTCCCCGAAAGCTCCATTGGAAGCTGGGAAGAGCTCGAAGACGCTTTTCGGGCAAATTTTCAAGGGACTTATGTCCGACCTCCGGATGCGGACGATTTGAGTCATATAACTCAACAGCCCGGAGAGTCAGCCCGAAAGCTTTGGAACATGTTTCTTACTAAAAAGGAACCAAATAGTCAACTGTCCGGACGCCGAAGCCTTGGCAGCTTTTAAGCACAGCGTAAGAGACGAATGGCTTGCCAGACACCTCGGCCAAGAAAAGCCGAGAACAATGGCAGCATTAACAAGCCTCATGACCCACTTTTGCGAGGGCGAGGACAGCTGGCTAGCCCTATGCAGCACCAGCGACCCAAGTACATCCGAAGTTAGAGATGGAAACGGGAAATCACGACGCAGCAAAAATAACAAGCGTCGGAATAAAGAAGACAGCCCGAAGAGCACGGCAGTAAATGCCGGATTCAGAAGCTCTCGGCCAGGTCAGCAAAAGCCGCCCTCTAAAGGCGCCAGAGATGAACTGTCCAGCCTAAACAAAATTCTGGACCAAATATGTCAGATCCATAGCACCCCCGATAAACCTGCAAATCATACCCACAGAGAATGTTGGGTCTTCAAGCAGTCCGGCAAGCTCAACGCCAAACACAAGGGGCAGGATACACCAAGCGAAGACGAGGATGAGCCTCGCAAGCAAAGCACTGGGGAACAGAAGAAATTTCCACCAGAAGTCAAAACAGTAAATGTGTTACACATGATAAACGGGAGAAACAAAGCGGCACTCCCAGATAAATATGCCCAAGGGCCTATCACCGCGGAGTTCTGCCACTGGCCGTCTCAACCGATCACCTTCGATAATCAGGATTACTCGGCAAGTATCCGGCGCGTAGGATGGGCTGCCTTGGTATTAGATTCAATAATTGACGGATACCACTTCACACGAGTCCTGATGGACGGTGGCAGCAGTCTAAACCTGATATATCAGGACACAATCCGCAAAATGGGGATAGACCCAACGAAAATTTGCCACAACAATACTACCTTTAAAGGAGTAACGCCAGGCCCAGGGGCTCATTGCACGGGCTCCCTGCTACTAGAGGTTATATTCGGCTTCCTCAATAACTTCCGTAGCGAAAATTTAACCTTCCACATTGCTCCGTTCCAAAGTGGCTATCAAGCACTACTTGGACGCGAAGCTTTCACTCGCTTTAATGCAATACCGCATTACGCTTCCCTCATGCTTAAGATGTCCGGTCCACATGGCATCATTACAGTAAATGGAAATATTGAGCGATCCCTACGCGCCAAAGAGAGTGCGGCTGCCTTGGCAGCCGCACACTAAAACGGCATCACCAACTAAAGCACTCGATAGGTCGTCAAGACTACGGACACGGTTAGACGAGTCCGACGCAGCTATATGTACTTCATATAGGTTTGATGGCCACACCCCTATTACAAATACAAGGGGCTCAACACGTGCAGACAAGTGGCAATTTTTACTCATCTTGAATTGTACATGGTTTCTTTAAACCTACCTTTTTTCACGACAACTTTTCACCTAAGTTCCTCTCTTTTACAGATGACCATCGTGCTACACCCGTCCAGGATACGGCACAACGGAGACACAGGCGCAGACGTGCAGCAGGGACCCGTTCCAAGGATTCTTTTTAGATTAAGACCCTGCGTAAACCTTTCTTACTGTCTCTTATTGATACACATCCCTCGGATTCTCAGTACTATTGAGAAGGATGCTGATGTCTTGGCATGTGGCCATGTCAGAATAATGCACATACCTGGACACCAGGGGCTTCTTATAAAGGGCACTATTTAGGCCCGGTTTATACCATAAAGACTGAATACCTTAGGGAGTGTTCGGCGTCACGAGTTTGGCCTTATATGCATTAGCTCCGAATCATGTCTTTGGTCAAATGGTGGGTTTGCCCGGCTCCTGTGTTTTGCTGCCTTATGTTCCGCTCTATCGGCTAAGGCGGCACCAGGAGAACTACTGCGATTGTGCCCCGGTTCATCCGGACGAGCACCTCAGTAGAGAAAGTCGAAAATTGACTGTCATGATATGGCGTGAGACTGGTCAACCACTCGATGACCTATCGGAATGTTAGAATTCCTCCGCCTTAACGAAGGGCCGTTTCCCGGCCAGGCATGTACGCACCCCGAATTCAGGAGAGTGCGGAGCCACCAGGGGCTATATAGTAGCCCCACCGTCAAACTCCTATGGCTAAGTGAAAGTGTTAAAGCATTATAGTCCGGTTGCCTCGTTCGCTGCGCTATCACCTCCTTAATAGGACCAAGACGTTGGATTAAGTGTGAACACGCGTCTTCTGCGAACACCTCCGCATTATATGCGTGGGGGTTGAAGCCGACGACTGCAATCTTTCAGGTTATATACATATATACACAAACGGCCGCATAGGAGGCATCATATTACTTTCAGGCAAAAGTATAAATACAGCCTTAATAAATTTCATAAACATTGTTTTTACAATGGGAATACATGTCACTCAAACATAATATTCTTCGAGCACTGGGCCTCTATCAAACGAGCACCCTCGAGAACTTCTTCGAAATAGTGCTCGGCAGCCACTCGGCCTATGGCCGAACCCTGTGCCACAACAGTAGTGGCATCCATCTCCGCCCAGTATGCTTTGACACGGGCAAGGGCCATCCGCGAGCCTTCTATGCATGACGACCTCTTCATCGCATTGATGCGCGGCACCGCACCAAGGAACTGCTGCACAAGGCTAAAATAGATGTTCGGCTTTGGCCTTTCCGGCCACAGCTGATCCACGACAGACCTCATGGCGAGTCCGGACAACCTATTGAGCTCGGCCCATTCGGCTAGCTGATCAGTCAATGGAAGCGGACGCTCTGGTACGTTAAACTGCGACCAAAACAGCTTGTCCACTTCACGATCTGTTTGATCTCGGAAGTATTTGGCCGCATTGACCGCACTCGCTGCCAAGTCCAGATATGCGTCTGCCGAACTCCACAGTCGATCCAGAGGGGCATACCACGGATCTCCGAACTTCCTACGCAGCATAAAGGGCTTCCCAGCCACAATATCCCCAGCTTCACACAGCTCCTCCTTCTTCGCTCTCATAGCAGAGCGGGTGTCTTTGGTCGCCATCATGGCCTTTTCAAGGTCCGTCGCCTTCGCTCGGTTTTCTTCTGCAAGGAACTGGCAACGGTCGGCAGTGTCTTTTAACTTTACAGCCATCTTGGCCATTTTCGCTTTGCTCTCGCAATGCGCGGCCTTCTCGGCTCTCAACTCTTCGGCCGCCTTCAAAGCAGCCGCATTACTACTCCTTGCTTGTTCTTTGGCTCAGGCAAGTTCCGCCCGAAGGGTCTCCACGGTGGCAGCTCCATATGCAGTCACAACATATTAAAGATACTGGCATCACGCTGCTCTTCCTATGTGACATTCACTAGAAAACATCACTTACCCTGTGCCTCGTCAAGCCGCTTGTTAACAAGCTCGATGTCGGCATCTGCCGCATCCAGTTGCCGCTTTAGTTTGGCAAACTCATTAGTCCGACTAGCCACTGGAGCTTCCACCACCTGCACATAAAAGCGGTATGGTTATTACCTAGGACTATGATCCTCTGTTTGTCGCCGTTCTCGGCGACAACCAGAGTCTCAAGGGCTACTACCTACACAGGGCACACCTAAAAAAGTGCGGTACTATCACAAATGTATATCATTTTACGTACCTCAAAGCCCGTTAGTAGACTCATAAAGGTGTCATGCAACCCGCTTTCAGTGGACGAAATCCTTCCCATCACTGTGCCCATCAACATATGGTGTTCTTCGGAGATGGTCGCTCGCTTCAGCAGATCCATCAGTGTGTCCGACCGCATACCAGACGGCGCCGGACTCTTTTGTTTGCCCTCTTCAAGGGCTGGATACTGGGGACTTCGGGTGACCATAGGATTATCTTCTGGCCTCACCGGACCTGGGGAGGCCCTCCGTGACGACACCTCAAGGTCGCCCACTTCTTGAGCGGGGGAGTCCGGGGGAGGCGTTTCGCTCTCCATCATCTCCGGAAGCAGATCCCCCGAAGACGAGCTCTGTTGAGAAGGGCTAAGATCCGAACTGCAAGATAAACGCTTCGGTCATTTTCCTCGGGAGTAAGGTAGAATATCTTTACTATTAAGTATTTTTTGATCACTTACGGCTCGTTAGAGGGCTGATCCCCGCGCGGACTTTGTGCGGCAAAAGCACCCTCCGAGGCAGGACCCTCTGGTGGAGACTTCTTCTCCCGTTTGGAAGCCTCGGTTTTCGGATCTTCAGAGGCAGTCCTCTTCCTTTCCCGAAGCCAGAGAAGGTCAGATTCTTCCCCTTGGTTATCCTCCTTCACGGAGGCGCTCATTCCCTCGGTTGGAATTGGTAGCGATGGGGGCCCGCTTTCGCCCTCATTATTCCCCCCTTTATCTTCCTTTGAGGGCTCCGGGCAAGGTGCTAGCTCGAGCATCTTTTCCAGTACCGGATTGTCCAAACCCTCAGGAAGGGGGGCCGAACACCGAATCATCTTCGCCTTTGCTAGCCAATCCTGGTCAAAGAGCGATTTCTCAGAATGATGTCATGATAAATGAAAGACGGTGTGTTCGGCTAGAGGATTACTTACTTGGTCGGCGGTGCGGTTGCTGCTCAGGCCCACGTCCTCGGTAGTATTCGGATACTCTATTTGGGGTCCGAAGAATGATTTATACATCTCCTCGTGCGTTAGGCCGAGGAAATTCTGAATAGTGCGCGGTCCTTCTGGGTTGAACTCCCACATGCGAAAGGGCCGGCGTTTGCAAGGCTGGACTCGACGAACCAGGATGACTTGCACCACCGTAACCAGACTGAAATCTCCTTCGAAGAGATCTTGAATACGGCACTGCAATATAGGCACGTCCTTGGCTGGACCCGAGCTCAGCCCTCTGCTAATCCATGACATCAGTTGTGGTGGAGGGCCCGAGCGGAAAGCAGGGGCAGCCACCCACTTGGCACTTTTGGGAAGTGTGATGTAAAACCACTCCCCTTGCCATAATCCGGTCACCTCTGGAAAGGAACCCTTTGGCCATGGAGCTCCAGTGATCTTGCTTATTAATGCGCCTCCGCACGCTACATGCTGCCCCTCGACCATCTTCGGCTTCACGTCAAAGGTCTTGAGCCACAGGCCGAAGTGACGGGTAATGCAGAGGAAGGCCTCACATACGACAATAAATGCCGAGGTGTGGAGAAAGGAGTCCAGGGCTAGATCGTGGAAATCTAGCCCGTAATAGAACATCAAACCCCTAACGAAGGGATCCAGAGTGAGGCCTAGGCCTCGGAGGAAGTGGGAGATGAACACAACATTCTCGTTGGGTTCGGGAGTAGGGACGACCTGCCCTCGGGCAGGCAGCCGATGCGAAACCTCGGCGGTCAGGTATCTGGCCTCCCTCAACTTCTTGATATCCTCTTCCGTAACGGAGGAGGGCATCCACCGGCCTTGAAGGCTAGATCCGGACATGATTGAAGGTCCGAAGCACCTGACCTGGGCTTTGGGTGTTAGAACTCGAGGCGGGGGAAGGATTCGATTGAGCACGGGAGGGAAAAAAGTAAAAGCCTTGTCCCTTTATAAAGAGGGTGAATATCAAGCGTCCTCCTAGTGGTCGTTTGGGACTTGCCTAAAATCTAGGAGTCCTAGGCACAGTTGGGTTACCCATGACCGTATTGATGAGAATCCCGTAATTAGGGGAACACGATCTCTGCTTTGACAAGACGTGTCAAGAAACCGCCTCGCGTTATGAGTGGAGCTGGTTGAAGAAAAACGGTTCGAATAATCACCGAGCCATGGCCTGATGTCATGTTGCCAAAGCGTGTCAGCAGATTAAGATTTGTGGAAATATTATTCTCTCTACGGTGGTATGTGGAATTCATTTTGCAGGGTCGGACACTATCCTGGTATTCAAACTCTTCTGTGATGTGTTCGGAGGAGGAACCCGCCTTGCAATGCCGAAGACAACACTGCGCGCCGGACTCATCGTCATTGAAGCCTGGTTCAGGGGCTACTGAGGGAGTCCGGGATTAGGGGTCTCCGGACAGCCGAACTATATCCTTTGCCCGGACTGTTGGACTGTGAAGATACAAGATTGAAGACTTCATCTCGTGTCCGGATGGGACTCTACTTGGCGTGGAAGGCAAGCTAGGCAATACGGATGTGTATATCTCCTCCTTTGTAACCGACCTTGTGTAACCCTAACCCCCTCCGGTGTCTATATAAACCGAAGGGTTTAGTCCGTAGGACACAATAACATACAATCATACCATAGGCTAGCTTCTAGGGTTTAGCCTCTCCGGTCTCGTGGTAGATCAACTCTTGTAATACCCATATCATCAAGAATAAATCAAGCAGGACGTAGGGTTTTACCTCCATCAAGAGGGCCCGAACCTGGGTAAAACATCGTGTTCCCTACCTCCTATTACCATCCGCCTTAGACGCATAGTTCGGGACCCCCTACCCGAGATCTGCCGGTTTTGACACTGACAGCGTCCCTTGCGGAGGTGCGGGCGATTAGCGTTCCTTAGGATCAGTACTTTTGTTCCCTGCGAGGAATCGAAGCAACACCCTGCGGGGGTATGTAAGGCGCTTGCCATGTCTTTTGTGAACATTATATCTTAATATGAATCAATGCGAGGTGCTTGTCCTGTCCCGGCTCGGCTCCCCCTTTCTATCCTCACGAGGACTTGGCGCTCTACGCCGACAGGTCCCAGTCCCCAGGCAGGCTTCAGCCGTCGCTGGTATGCCAGGTCATGATGCCATGGTCAAGGCCAGGAGGTGAGCGGCCCGAGGTCCGGTAAGAGCCCCCGAGTCGCGATGCTAGGGAGGTCCCCTTTAGCGCTCAAGCAGCCCTCACTGGGCGAGAAAGGAAGGCAACGTCGCCATGACAGAGGTGCACTGGGCGAGGGTTTGGCGCTGCGTTGATCCAAGTCATGTAAGGGTGTGACTTATCTCTTGAGTCTGGTGTAGTTCCTCGATGAATCCCCCGACCCGAGTGGTGGCAGCTGAGGCACTGCTGGGTTAGGTCCTTGCGAGCTTCTTCCCACTCCCCCGCACTTTCCTTAATGCTCTACGTCCTCAGGTCCCGGCCCTCGAGCGAGCTCAGCCGCCGCTGGTATGACAGGTCGCGATGCCGTGGGTCAAGGCCAGGGGGTGAGGACTGGAGAGCCAGTAGGAGCCCATGAGTTGCGATGCTCAGGCGCCCCCCCTTTTAACGTGCAAGCAGTCCATGCTGGAGAGAGGGAGAGACAGCTCGCGACGTCCCCAGTGTTGCTCCTGGAGTAGGTCCTGCACACCAATCATGAAGAGAAACAAGACCTGTTGTTATGGTTGCCAGCCAACCTTTGGTCGCTCCAGGGAAGTGATTGGGGCACTGAGGGCCTGGTGAGGTGGCGCCTTGCGGGGCTGCCGCGGCCAAAGCTCGACCACTCAGGTTTATCAGCGTTGCAGGGACGGACCCGTGCGCAGATGCCGTGCCAGAGCGAGCGGCCCCATAGGTAGGCGTCAATCGAGCAGGCGATTAGGTCGAGTATGTTAAGCACGCAGGAGGAAATTCATTTTAAATAGACACGAGAAAAGCAAATGTCGCTGGGCAAGGCCCGAGCAGCTCGGGGATGATGCAGCCCGAGGGGCGCCCCCAACAAGGTAAGTAAAGAGCATAAGCAAAACGGATACATGCCGCAGGGATGGACCCACGCGATCTGGGAATGATGCGGCCCTATGGGCGCTCCCAGCTAAAAACGAAACTTAGAAAGATGTCACCTGGTGCTGTTGAAGATGAAGTGATGTTGAAGAAGCAGGCGATGCGCGATGAAAACGTCAACCCTCATGAGCCCCCAAGCCCAGGAGCCTCGAGAGGCTCCGGGGGCGCAGGTGGGTCTCCGAGGGCCATCTCCATCTCCGCCAAGACCGCACAATTCCTGACCTCCTGGGCCTCCAGAATGCTCCTCAGCAGACGCTGATGAGCGGCGACCGCGTTCGGCAGGCCGAAAGGCATGCGAACATAGCTGTGAGGTGGACCCTCGCAACGCCCCATGCGCGAAGGCCGGAGGCGCTCCTGAGACGCGGCTCAGTTGAGCCCTGGCACGTCGATGCAGACGCGCAGCCCACCATCCTCACCTGGATGTGGGGCCACGACGGGCAAGCGGCGGCTGCGCGCATGACTCTCGACTCCTGTAGCTCCTGGGTGTTTCTTGCGATGAACTCCTGAGGGTTTGGTCTTCCTTGCCTCGTACCTTCCCGAGGGAAACTTGCCTGGAGGCACAACTCCAAGTGGTGCCCGAGCGCCTCCCTCGCGACCTTGGGAAAGTCGGTGGCTCTCCAAGAAAGAGCCCCCGAGCCCTGCCTGAGGAGGGCACCGGGCGCGCCTTCCTATGCGAGAGAGGGTGGCGCTCCCTGATTGGGCGCAGATCCTGATGAAACACCTCCGAAGGCGACTGCCTCCTTATGGCTTAGGCCAGGCGAAACCTTCTTCTTCTTAAGGGTCGCCTCGGGAAGTCTTCCATTCCTGCGGTCTGGGTCTTCAATTGCTGCAGCTTGGAACGCGCGCTCAAGTGAACACACTGCGTCCCTTTCTTCACGGGGTACGGTGATGACTCCACTGCTTCCTGGCATCTTGAGCACATTGTATCCATGGTGACTCACTTCCAACTTGGCTA
This sequence comes from Triticum dicoccoides, assembly GCF_002162155.2. Lineage (NCBI taxonomy): Eukaryota > Viridiplantae > Streptophyta > Magnoliopsida > Poales > Poaceae > Triticum > Triticum dicoccoides. The sequence continues at coordinate 224,836,978 of NC_041390.1, read as the reverse complement.
GGGCTGGGTACCCGAGGATGGCTGACGGTGTCCTAGACTAGGGGGTACTCATCACGTCGTCTCCCGATCAGCTGGATTAGGCCGAGGACCCCCATGGCCGTATACTCCTGGGCCAGTCCGGACAGCTGCCGCATATAACGAAGATTCCACAAGACTTGGTGATCAAGACAAGGACTCCTCCCCCGCCGGCGTATTCGGCTAGGACTCTTGTTATCCTAGGCCTCTAGTGCATTATATAAACCAGGGGCCAGGCTAGTCGATAGATCATATATACAACAATCATACCATAGGCTAGCTTCTAGGGTTTAGCCTCTACGATCTCGTGGTAGATCAACTCTTGTAATACTCATATCATCAAAAATAAATCAAGCAGGACATAGGGTTTTACCTCCATCAAGAGGGCCCAAACTTGGGCAAAACATCGTGTCCCCTGCCTCCTGTTACCATCAATCCTAGACGCACAGTTCGGGACTCCCTACCCGAGATCCATCGGTTTTGACACCGACATTGGTGCTTTCATTGAGAGTTCCGTTGTGTGATCGGCAAAAGGATCAATGGCTCACCCGCAGGTCAACTGCGACGCTGGCATCTTCGTCGCCGGCTCGACTGGTCACCTTGGCTCGACCGATGACCATGCTCCATCTCCGATCGTCATGTTCGGACGGGGGCCTTCTTCAACATCAACTCTGATCTCTATCATGATCATAGAGGAGTCATCCATGGAGCTCGAGGGCTCAACGTCAACATTGCCCTCGGGCGGTCGTGCTGTTTTTATAAACAGCGAACTTGTATTCGCCGTCACCACCTCCTCGAGTGTCGGTTTGACGATTGCTTTGGTGGAATAGTGTGGGATTACGTCTACAACAGCCATGCAAAATTTCGTCGAGTTCCGATGGAGGAATCTCGTACAATCTACGATATACCGGAGCCCTGTCAAATCTGGACGGGAATATGGACGAGTTTAGGGCGTGGCCTCCAGAGCCCAGCTCGGAGGTCCTTTGAAAGATCCAACCGTTCATATACTGCGGAATTCCCATATCTACCACCCCTCCAAATTTCAGCTCGATCCGACGGTTCAAACTCTGGGAACCTTCCGATGAGTGGACCAATTTTCGGATCTGTTTTCTGCGCGAATACGGATCCGACCCGAATTCATGTTTCTTTATGAACGTGATATTGGACAACCTTTTAGAGGAATTCTCTTCTAGGGTATTGTGCGTTGTTTTTAAACACGTGCCCGTAAATTTTAAGCCTCCCCTGAAGTCATCTTCATCATCATGCTGGTGTCAAACCAGTCTGGCAATATTACTCCAAGGCTGCCGACCTGTGCTAGACACGTCGTCACTTTGTTGAGCCGAGCTCAACTTCTTCGGATAAATCATCTCCAACATCGCTGCCCCACGGATTACACGGAGCGGGCATACCGGCATCGCCGCACGATAACTTCATCAAGCCGGCATCGACCACGTCACGATCTGCATCGGCAGGGCCGCACTATTGCTTCGTCAAGCTGGTGTCCATCACGCTGACCTACTTCGACTCATCGGCTGACATCGAGGCTTCGACATCTCGGCTGGACCGGGGGCTTCGCCATCTCTTCATCAACCTATACTCCAGAGACTTCGGCATCACTAGCCGACCAGCTCCGTCACGTTAGCTGGACCAAGGGCTTTGCCTCGGCAAGCCAACCTTTGCCAGCATTGCCGTGCCGTCGCTTTATCGCCCATCAGGCAATGGGTGTGCGGATCGAGTCCCAATTTTGGGAATCACCTTTCTTCGGATTGCTACAACAAATAAACCAGGTGCTATTAATCCTAGTATTTTTTGCTTGTTTGGGTTCATTTTTCCCAAGGAATTATTACTCTAGTTTGTCCATCATATGTACGCAGGTCTATCAAATGGTGGCCGCATTAACGACGATCGCATGGTGGTTCGGTCAGTTTCCGTACATAGTCCGGCGAACGCCGCATCCGGAACTCGGACCGACCTGTGAATTCGGGCTTCGCCACGCCTTTACCGCATCATGCTGACACCCTGCATTGACTTTGGCGCCAGGCCATATTTCTTTTATTACTCACTTTGCATAAATTATTTATTATGCAATGATTTTTTTTGTTATTATTACTATTATCTCCGGTTTGCACTATTTTTGTGCACAGGAAAATGACCCAGCCGGACTATATCCTTTGGCGTCACCTCGGCTGGACGGGGGGCTTCGTCAGCACTTCATTACCCCAACGCCGGGGACTTCGGCATCACTCTACCGGCCTGCATTGACCGTGCTATGTCACCACTTCGGAGTGCCGAGCTCTTTGCTCCGCCACCTCGGGACTGGCTTGGGGGATGGAACCTTGTCCCGCACCAAGCTCGGACCGCGTCGTCAATACCGAACACATTAACCAGATAAGTTGCCTTCATGCTCCAAGTTTTAAATTTTTACCTTGTGTTCGGTTTGAGCAAGCATTATACCTTTTTGAAAAAAAAGGTTGCTTGTAAAAAATTTCCTTGTCCAAACTTTGTTTGTGACGCATAAATTCAAATACCCCGTTTATTTGGGGGCTTCCTTTATGAAGCTTTTCCTCTTGCATATGATTATACTTGTACGGCTTCGTTCCTTGTTCGTGTATTACGCCATAATATGCACCATATTGACTTAAGCGATTTGCAAGCTGGGTTGCCTGGCTCCTGTGCTTACCCCTACGTTCCCGATTGTTCGGCTAGGGAGTAAAGGGAGCACCTCTGCGATTGTCACGACCGGGTCCTCCGAGCTTTGACCTCAGACTGGGTAAAGCTGAAAGCTAGCGCTCTTATTGTTTTCAATCATGGTCGGCACACAACAGAACTCATGAGTACAAAAAATCTATTGCACAAGTCTCATAGTAATAATGAGCACCGAAGAAAGGTATCGGTGGGGGTACTATTTTCTTCGAAGATGCTTGTTACACTTTGTCTGTAATATAGCATAAGTTCCCTGAACGTGCTTTGTCTGTTACAGCCTTGTGGCCCGGTTGCCTGGTTATTGGAAACACTGTCGATATTCTCGACAGGTGGAGTACATAACACTTTTCCGTCTTTTACCGAAGAGGGAGAAGCCGATGGTCGGTTAAGACGCGTTTAAAGTTCGGGTGAACAAAGATATGATATTAGTACTTCGGTACATACAATCATTATACATAAAATTCTTTTACCCAAGTCACTTGGGGGCTCTTAAATTTATATGAGCCGTTTTATAATAAGTGTTCTTCTTCTCAGTTGTTGCAAAGTTTTTATTACTATTATTATTCATCACTCCTTTTTTCGACACGAGTGTGTGGTCACTAGCCGAGGAGCCTAATTTCTCTCTCAAAGCCGCTAGAGTTTAGTTTGCTAAAGTGGCCTAATGAGAAGTACTCCGCCTTCGGGATAGGAGGTTGAAGCTGTAGGCTGACCCGCTTGAAGTCTTGAGATAGGATGTGTCATGTGAAAGCACGACAGGAGCACTCTTTTTTTTCTAAGACCAATTTTCGGATTGGCACCGAACACTTGGATCTTGTTCGGACGTCAAGTTTTTACTGACGTTTTTTGGTTTTCCAAGCTTGTGGCACTTTTAAACTATTTGTGTGTTTTCAGCACAAGTCTCGCAGTGTGACGCCGGACACCTTTAGAGATTCGGCAAAAACATTCTCGGATATTGCTATATATGCATCGGTTTTGAATTGTGTCTTCGGTCAATAGTTGGGTTGCCCGGCTCCTGCACTTGCTTCCTACGTTCTGCTTTGTTTGGCTAGGCGTGCAAAGGGAGAACCACTATGATTGTGCTTCCAACTCACATGGTTAAGCACCTTAGTGGAGAAAGCCGGAAACTGACCGTCAAAATAGGCGTAAACTGGTCAGCGATCCGATGACTGTGTTAAATGACGGGCCATTCATAGCAATGGCCTAAGTGTTTACGGCTTGACCTCGACTGTCGCCGAACACTACCGGGGGCTATTAACTGGCCTCCCAAACTAAATCCTCGATATTTTGCTCTTACGTTGGAGCTGAGGTTTCATGATCATGCTTAGCATGACAACCCAAAGAAAGGAACCGATAGCGGGACTATTTTCTTTGGAAGACATTTCTTATGTTAAACAGTAATATAACATATCTCTCTGTGTACCTTTGTTTATAAAATCGTATGGCCAGATTGCCTTGTTTGTCGTAAATCTTTGCCCTCATAACGGCTTTATAAAATAGGACAAACACTCCTCGGCTACTGGCAGAGGAGGTGGAAGCCGATGGTCGGTCAACAAAGTTTTGTACAATGCGGATCCGAGCATTAATGATGTAAAGTACTTGGATACATAGAGTCATTACACATAATTTGTGATTTTACTATGGATATCGATCCTTAATTCGGCCACCCGTGCCCGCATTAAGGCTCGCGGGCTACTGGGCTTCGGGCTTATTATTTAAAAATATTAAAGGGGCACATTGATCCCCTGATCTGGTGTTGCCACCCGACCAGTGTCTCGGGGGCTACTGCATTGCCTGTCCAATGCAGAAAATTTGATGTGCAATATAGTTTCCGAGGAGATTTTGATCCTCAGGTTGGTCGGCCGCACCCAACCTGAGTCTCGAGGACTGAGCACTCCGCTTTTTGTGTCCTGAAGTATTCTGCCGAGCTAGGACTTGTTCCTCAGGCCGATTTTGTAAATCAACCTGAGTCTCAGCGGCTACTGGGATCAGCGGTCTTACGTCATCCTTCAGGTGCATCTCGGGTTTTAGACCGATACACACCTTGAGGGCTACTGACTATATATCTCGGCAGAGAATAAATTGCACCAATCAAAAATATTGACAAAAAATCGGCCCACAGTCGGGGTGGTGCACCACCTCGGAAGCAGTCCGGCATAAAGCTCGAGCGCTAGTAGCTGGCTCCATAGAGGGCATTTCCGGCATTAAGCTCGGCTAAACTCCTTCAACTTTTTTGCACCAAGATGATCTATGACATCTTGGATATAGTCCGGCGTTAGAGCTTGGACACAGTCCGGCGTTGGAGCTCGGAAGCGGTCCAGCATTGGTGCTCGACTACAAAAGATACCTCAAATGTAGTCCGGCATTAGAGCTCGGACGCAAGAGGACACTGCCTCCCGGGAACAACTTCAAACCCGAGGTGTGGCACAAAAATAACAAGGCATTGATAAAGGCTAGAAACTTAAAGGGGCTCCTCGGATACCCGACGAATGCATTTCGGCGATCATCAAGATCGAAGATGAGAAGATTTGTTGAACCAGTTTTCAAGACCGACGATCAAAGATGAAGAGCAGTTCAGAAGAATCGAGGAGCGTCCCTAACTTGAAGACCGGTTCAGGGGGCTACTGACGGTGTCCTAGACTAGGGGGTACTCATCACGTCGTCTCCCGATCAGCTGGATTGGGCCGAGGACCCCCATGGCCGTATACTCCTGGGCCAGTCCGGACAGCTGCCGCATACAAGGAAGATTCCACAAGACTTGGTGATCAAGACAAGGACTCCTCCCCCGCCGGCGTATTCGGCTAGGACTCTTGTTATCCTAGGCCTCTAGTGCATTATATAAACCAGGGGCCAGGCTAGTCGATAGATCATATATACAACAATCATACCATAGGCTAGCTTCTAGGGTTTAGCCTCTACGATCTCGTGGTAGATCAACTCTTGTAATATCCATATCATCAAAAATAAATCAAGCAGGATGTAGGGTTTTACCTCCATCAAGAGGGCCCGAACCTGGGTAAAACATCGTGTCCCCTGCCTCCTATTACCATCGATCCTAGACGCACAGTTTGGGACCCCCTACCCGAGATCCGTCGGTTTTGACACCGACAATGGCGTTGTATGGCAAACGGATGTGGGCGACGTCGAAGTCGATGAGCTCGGTGTGGTAGTTGTTGCACTGCCCGAAGGTGACTGGAAGGCGAACCTGCCCTATTGGAACAGTGGAACCGTCAGTGACTCCTGAGAAGGGCTTGGTCGGCTGAAGCTGATCATACGGCACTTGGAGATTATTGAACGTCTTGACGGACAGGACGTTGAGTCCTGCTCCGCCGTCAATGGGTCCTGGTGACCTGCACGTTGCTGATGACTGGGGAGCAAAGCATCGGGAGGACTCCGGCCGTTGCCGCGCACTTGAGTTGATCCGCTGAGCTGAACGTGATAGCGCACGCAGACCACCTGAGAGGGCGCATGGCCTCAAGCTTGGGGAGGACTGCATTCAGCTCGTGAGCAAACTGCTTGAAGATGCGCTGTGAGGCTGGGGCCTGCGCTCCACCCAAGATGCAAGCGATTGTGCGCGGCTCATGGAAGCCCCCAGCCTCCTCGTCTTGATGCTAGCCTTCGTTCCTCCTTGGCAGCGGCGGCAGAGGAGGAAGGCTTGCGTTGCCGTGCGGGCGATCCTCACGAGGCTGATCTCTCCAGCCTCCCTCGCGAGGCTGGTCCTGCCAGCGATCCTCGCGAGGTCGGTCAAGCCACCCTTGGCGAGGGCCACGGTCTTCCCGTCGTCCGCCACCTCTTCCTCCCCTCGGCCATAGCCCCTGTCGTTGCGCTCGGGGTGTCAGCCGACACGTCCATCTCTCACGGCCCTGAGCTCTTGACATTCGCTGGTGTTGTGGGTGTGGAGGTCATGGTACACGCAGTATCGACTGCCCTTGGATGACTCAGGCTGATCCCTGCCTCGCTTGGTGTCTGGTTCCGCTGCTAGCACGGCAGCCCCCTTGCGCTTCACGTCCTTGGCCTTGGGCTTCTTCTCTTCTGGGTCGATAGCCGGGAGTTCGAGGAGGGAAAGGTGCCCTTCCTCAGCCCTGGCGCACTTGGTCGCCAAGTTGAACAGCTCCAGGGATGTGCATAGGTCTTCATGGATTGCTAGCTCCTCCTTCATCTTGATGTCGTGTACGCCATCGGAGAAGGCCGAGATGATGGCTTCTTCAGTCACCTTGGGGATCTTGAGGCGAGCGTTGTTGAAGTGATGGATGTATTTCTGCAGGGTTTCCCCTTGCTGCTGCTTGATGCGACGCAGATCGCTCACGGCCGGGGGCCGGTCACGAGTGCCCTGGAAGTTGGCGATGAAGCGAGTGTGCATCTCGTCCCAAGAGGAGATCGTGCCAGGAGCCAGGTTCAGGAGCCAGGTGTGGGCCCCATCCTTGAGCGCCATGGGAAACCAGTTCACCATGACCCTTTCGTCTCTGTTGGCGGCTTCGATGCATAGCTCATAGAGCTGTAGGAACTCCGCGGGGTCCGCCGTGCCATCGTAGCGAGGGGGCAGGTTAGGCTTGAACTTTCCTGGCCATGTGACGCTGCGTAGCTCGGCGGTGAGGGTCCGGCAGCCTGCCGTGGCCACCGACGCCTTTTGCTGGTGCTGGGCTTGTTCCTGGGGATTACTGCGCGTCGCCGCTTGGACTAGCGCGGGGTCTTGGTGTGGAGGTGTAGGGACGCGATCTTGGCGCGCCGGCGCTGGGAGCATGCGAGCACCTTCTTGGGCATGAGGGGTCTCTTGGCAGATCCTTTCTTGTTGCGCAGGCGCCGGACGCGGAGGGTCTCGCCCTGGGGCTGCGCGCCTTGGAGCCAGGGCGCCTTCTTGGGGAGGAGGTGGCGGAGGCACCTCCTGATCCTCGCCTCCTGCATGGAATGGAGGGCGAGGCAGCGAGAAGGACGGCAAGGGGGAGCCCCCTGCGGTGCTGACGAGCTCGGTGATGCGGGCGAGCCAGTCTTCGTAGAGGTCGTTGACGGGGCGGTAGTGCAAGAGCTCTCTTGCCAGGAGTAGCGCGGCGTGCGCGTCCGTGGGGGCACGACGGGGTGGGACGACGAAGCGGCTGGAGTTAGCGATGGTGTGGCGGTGCGGCCCTCCCGCCGTACCGAAGGATGCTGGGATGAGGCCTGCTGCTCATTCCCCGTCGAGCCAGTGGCGGCGTTGGCGGCAGGCGACGGGGAGCGACGAGGACGTCCGCCAACGGGCGCCGTCTGGGCGACGTGGGTGGCGAGAGCAGCCCGGCGCTCGGCGCGAGCCCGACGAGCGTCAGCCATGAACACGAGCAAGATCACACGCGAACAGCAGAAGAAAGATTCCAGCGCACCCCTACCTGGCGCGCCAAATGTCGGATTTCGGGTTCCGGCAGACCCTTGAGGTTCAAACACTGGGGTGCACAAGGAGATCTCTCCCCTACCGATCTACGTCCGATCTCCTCGTGTGATCTAAGCTGAAAACAATGAACAACACAAGGGACATGAGGTTTATACTGGTTCGGGCCACCGTTGTGGTGTAATACCCTACTCCAGTGTGTGGTGTGGTGGATTGCCTCAGGGGCTGATGATGAACAGTACAAGGGAAGAACAGCCTCGCGAGAGGTGTTCTTGAGCTGGTGCGATGAACTGCTTGGATGAGTTCAGTCACCTCTCTCTCTCTCTCTGCTAGGGCTCTATCAGATCTCTAGATGTCTCTCCTTTTTTCCCTCTCTTTGGTGGCTAGCTCTATTTATAGAGGCCCTGGGCCTCTCCCCAAATAATGAGCGGGAAGGGCGCCAACAATTGGCCATTTTGAAGGGGAACATCTAGTACAAGTTATCCTAACCAAAGGTGGTCTTCGGCTACCAAAAGTACTAGTGATGACGCCGTCTTGGGCTCCACGGTGACCTCCGTCCTGCCGCTCTGCTGGTCTTGATCTCGTTGCACCGGAATGGCAACCTTTGCCCGATGCCTTGGCCTGTGCTTGCCCCCTTTGCACCAAAGGGGAAACAAGGACATTACGCAGGCCGGCGCCCGCCTGGTCTCGATCGTCATGGCTTGTGTCACGGGCTCCTCGCGAGGTATCCCTGCCTTGATCTCTTCGCCTCCTCGTGAGCCTGCCTGATGAGGCTGCCTCTGAGGAAGCTTTCTGTCGTTCGCCCCGCGAGGCTTGGCCCCTCGCGAGGGCCTTGAGCTTGAGCTGATGAAGATGGGTCGTGCTGGGCCCCCACTTGAGCCACGCCGCAGGCCGCAAGCAGGCAAGTCTGGGGACCCCCGTTCCCAGAACGCCAACAGGTCTGAACTGGAGGAAATGATAATTACCTCTGCGTCATCGGCTTGGCTGCCTTCAGCGTCATCCTGATAATAATCATTGTCAATGAGGTGTATGAAAAATGAACCAAGAGAGTCAAGTTCTACCTCTACGTCCGGATCATCAAGGTCGTCATCAAGGTTTAACCTGATGGGTTCAGGTGCCTTTTTCTTGGCAGGTCTCTTAACAACCTTCGTCTTAGGTCGAGGGGTCTTGGCCGGTTTATCCTGCGGCTTCTTCTTCCAGAATGGGTCGTCACCCTGTTAAAAAGATGGATAGAGGATATAAAAGATTGCATAGTTAAGAATATCAAGTACAAAGTAGGAGTGAGGCAATCCTTACAGCTGGCGGTTTATTCAATGTATAAAAGGGGCTTAACCCGGTCCTACTGCAAACAGCTTCCGGTTCATTCAGCATCTTCTTAACAGACTCAGTAACTTCAGCCTCTGTTAGCTGAATATTAATATGACGTTGAGGACCTTTTGAGTCCCCTGTGTACTCACACATTAAACCGGGGTGATGGCTTAAAGGTAAAATACTCCAAAATATCCAACAATGAACAAAGTCCACTTCTGTCAAACCATTAGCCATGAAAGCTCTAAGCTTGGTGAGTTGTGGTGCGTATGTGGACCGTTCCTTGGCAGTCCGTTGTTGCGGAAGTGGGTGTGTGTTGGTAAGTCGGTGAGAACGATAACCCGGCAGAGGGTTCTCATCTTCAGGGGAAGTATCCTTACAGTAGAACCAAGTCTGGTTCCAATCCTTAGGATGACTGTGAAGTTTGGCGTGAGGGAAGCTGACATCCTTCCTTTTCTGAATGGAGACGCTGCCAAGTTCAGTGTTGGGCCCATCTACGAATTCAGTACAATGGTTCAAATAGAAAAAATCCCAGAACAATTCAACAGTTGGCTCTTCTTGTAGACAGGCTTCACAAAACACTTGAAAGTCGCAAATATTGGACACAAAGTTGGGTCCAATATCTTGAGGGTGGATCTGGAAGCTGGCAAGCACATCACGGAAAAACTTGGATCTGGGCGGTTTAAAACCACGGTTCATGTGATCAACAAATACCACTACCTTGCCGTCTTTTGGAGTAGGAGGATTTCCTGGACCGAGAATACGCCAGTGCATTTCGCTTTGTTTTGGTAAAACACCAGTTCTGACGCATCCATCTAGCTGCTCTTCAGTAACCCGGGAAGGGACCCAGTTACAAGCATAAAATTGTTTGGCCATTTCAAATGAGGAGCTGGAAAAGATTGATGCCGGTTTAAGACTCATTGTTAGCAAGCATAAAGCATAGCAGGTTAAGGAAAAAGCATTCAAGCATGCAAAATTGTTAAACCGGAGGTTGATGCTATGATAATGGGTAAAGCGGTTGGCGATTTACAAGGGGACTAATGGCATATGACAGATTATTTTCTAAAGGATAAACCGCCTACACAGACAATGAAAGTACAGATCTGAGGCAAAAAACGACTAAGGAAAAACAAGTTTCACAGGTTCACATTGGAATTTTAGATCTACCACATGTCAGGAAAAGGAAAATATTTAGACCTAAAAATTGGTGCCTTAGCAGTTTGTGAAGTTCCAGATTGGATTTTTATGCACAAAGAACATGGTTTGATGACAAAATAAGGGTTATCATTACTACCGCATGGAAGTACATCAAGTTTGGAGTTCATTGCATAGGATCTAATGAAGAACAAGGGAAGAACACCATGAAGTTTTCTATGAACTCGCATGAACCCTAGCGAATCTACAGAGGAAAGGAAGAACAACTTACTGAAGCTGTGAAACAGCGGAGAGGCGCTGCGGGTTTCTGGTATGGTCAGGGTAATGCAGCGCCGGAGTTGAGGCAGAAGCAAAGGTCGACGACGGCGGTGGCGCTCGGGTGCTGAGGCGACGCGAGATATAAGAGAGATGAAGAGGCAACGGGAGGAAAGTAAAGGGACCCTCGGCCCTATTTATAAGACAAAGAGATAAGCGACAGGCACGGAAATCAAGGAGACAAAAAATGGATATGCAGCAAAGTTTTTGCCTCGATTGTTGGAGGATCATTAATGAAGGGTATCTTCGGTTTTAATGAACATGTGACGTCATGGCGGTTTATTACGAACCTAGAAGATGACATCACAGCGATTTACAAGATCTACGTGAGGGTGCAGAAGGAGGAATTTTCCGAAGTGTTGAAGATTGACATGAACGAGTTCAAATCAATCTAGGGCCTAATGTTGGGGATATTACTATTAAGTATAAACCGGCCATGAGGGGCCGAGTTATGTCCACAAGGAGTTAGTCATGTTTGAAGCCCATGAATACAAGAGGTATGGCGCTTTACAGAGGAGATCTAACATGAAGGCCCAGGGCCCAAAGGCGGATTAGAGCCCGTAGGCGTAAACCGCCATATGATATGTGACTTATTCTGTAAGGTAAGGAAAGGTAGAAACCGAGCCGGGCATGTTTATGAGCCGGCCTCGGGATTCTTTAAACCGTCGGGCGTCAACCTGTGTATATAAAGGGACGACCCGGCGGCGGTTTAGGGACAACAAACAATAACTCGAGAGCCAGGCAAAGCGGATTCGCTCCCTGGTCATCGAAACCCTAGCAATTCCAACATAACTAGACATAGGCTTTTACCTTCATCGTAAGGGGCCAAACCAGTATAATTCCTCACGTCCCTTGTCCACTTTAACCCCTTCAAGCTAACCCGCCGCGATGGCTCCACGACTAAGTCCTTTCACGAGGACATCTACCGTGACAAAACCACGACAGATTATGCCCCGAAGAATTCAACAAAATCAGCCGTCTTGAGAATGCAAAGGAAATTTGGGATACTTTGATTGATATGCACGAAGGTACCGACTCCGTCAAGGAATCGAAACTGGATGTGCTTCAAAGTCAACTTACAAGTTCAAAATGAAGGATGGTGAAGGTGTCACTCAAATGTACTCTAGGAAGTGAAGAGATGACCGATAGATTCATCATCAAGAAGATCCTAAGAGCCTAGGTTGGAAAATATGATACCATGTGCACATTGATCCAAATGATGCCCAATTACAAAGATCTCAAGCCAACGGAAGTTATTGGAAGAATTGTTGTTCGGTAACGCAGTAATTTCAAAAAAATTCCTACGCACACGCAAGATCCATCTAGGTGATGCATAGCAACGAGAGGGAAGAGTGTAGTCCACGTACCCTCATAGACCGTAAGTGGAAGTGTTATGACAACACGGTTGATGTAGTCGTACGTCTTCACAATCCGACCGATCCTAGCATCGAAGGTACGGCACCTCCGCGATCTGCACACGTTCAGCTCCGTGACGTCCCACGAACTCTAGATCCAGCTGTGGTCGAGGGAGAGTTTCGTCAGCACGACGGTGTGATGATGGTGATGATGAAGTTACCGACGCAGGGCTTCGCCTAAGCTCTACAACGATATGACCGAGGTGGAAATCTATGGAGGGGGGCACCGCACATGGCTAAACAATCAACTTGTGTGTCTATGGGGTGCCCCCTCCCCCGTATATAAAGGAGTGTAGGAGGGGAGGGCTGGCCCTCTCATGACGCGCCGAAGGGCAGAGTCCTACTCCTGATGGGAGTAGGATTCCCCTTCCCTAGTTGGAGTAGGAGAGGAATGAAGGGGGAGAGAGAGGGAAGGAAAGGGGGAGCCGGCCCACACCCAATTCGGATTGGGCTTGGGGGGCGTGCCCTCCACCTTGGCCGCCTCCTCGTCTCTCCCACTAAGGACCAATAAGGCCCATTGACTCCCGGGGGGTTCCGGTAACCCCCTATACTCCGGTAAATGCCCGAACTCATCCGGAACCATTCCGATGTCCAAACATAGCCTTCCAATATATCGATCTTTATGTTTCGACCATTTTGAGACTCCTCGTCATGTCTGTGATCACATCCGGGACTCCGACCTACCTTCGGTACATCAAAACACATAAACTCATAATACCAATCGTCATCAAGCGTGCGGACCCTACGGGTTCGATAACTATGTAGACATGACCGAGACTCATCTCCGATCAATAACCAATGCGCAACCTGGATGCTCATATTGGTTCCTACATATTCTACGAATATCTTTATCGGTCAAACCGCATAACAACATACATTGTTCCCTTTGTCATCCGTATGTTACTTGCCCGAGATTCGATCGTCGGTATCTCAATACCTAGTTCAATCTCTTTACCGGCAAGTCTCTTTACTCGTTCCATAATTCAACATCCCGTAACTAACTCATTAGTCACATTGCTTGCAAGGCTTATAGTGATGTGCATTGCCGAGAGGGCCCAGAGATACCTCTCTGATACACGGAGTGACAAATCCTAATCTCGATCTATGCCAACTCAACAAACACCATCGGAGACACCTGTAGAGCATCTTTATAGTCACCCAGTTACGTTGTGACATTTGATAGCACACTAAGTGTTCCTCCGGTATTCGGGAGTCGCATAATCTCATAGTCATAGGAACATGTATAAGTTATGAACAAAGCAATAGCAACAAACTAAACGATCATCGTGCTAAGCTAACGGATGGGTCAAGTCAATCACATCATTCTCTAATGATGTGATCCCGTTAATCAAATGACAACTCATGTCAATGGTTAGGAAACTTAACCATCTTTGATTAACGAGCTAGTCAAGTAGAGGCATACTAGTGACACTCAGTTTGTCTATGTATTCACACATGTACTAAGTTTCCGGTTAACACAATTCTAGCATGAATAATAAACATTTATCATGATATAAGGAAATGAAAATAACAACTTTATTATTGCCTCCAGGGCATATTTCCTTCAATTGTTGCTCATGAGATGTCACTCAAGGATAAAGAAGAGCTTCACAACAAGTCTAGTGGTGCTTACAAAGCCTCATGTGATGCCCTTGCATCATCAAGTGAGAAACAAGCCTTCAATGAAGAATTGGTCTTAATGGTGAAGAACTTCAACAAGTTCTACAAGAGTAGAAGCAAAGAAAGAAGTTCCAAGTCAAGGTCCTACAATGACAAAAGACCTTCGAGTCGTGAGCGTGATTGATACAATTGTGGAAGACCCGGACACTACTCAAATGAGTGTACGCCCCCTACAAAAGAAGAGAAGATTCGCCCAAAAGGAGAAGTAGAAGAGAAGATTCACCTCCAAGAGAGAGAAGGAGAAGAGATGATCGTTATGAATGAAGGACCTCTCGCAGAAGCAAGGATCCGGAAAGGATGGACAAGTCATCTAGGAGCTATACAAAACGAAGACATCAAGCTCATGTTGGTGAATGGGTATCCGGCTCCGACTCCGGCAATCACTCCGATAGAAGTTATCACTCTGACTCTGAATATACTCAAGATGAAGGTGTTGCTGGTCTAACACTTGTGTCAACCAACTCATGTGACATATTTGACTCACCAAATGAAGGAATTGGAAGATGCTTCATTGCTAAAGGCCCAAAGGTATCACACCCCAAGTATGTTGATTTCAATAGTGATGAAGATGATTTGCTAGGTGATGATGATTTACTTGTTGACAACTCTAGTAATGAAAACTATGATGAAATTGCTATTAATCATTCTAATCAAGATAAAATGGATGATGATGATAAGAAGGAGATTGAGCATCTAACTAAAGAACTAAACACTCTTAAGTTAGCTCATGAAACTACCTTGGAAGATCATTGAGAGCTTTTAAAGACTCGTGAGAAGCTACGCTTTGAAAAGCTCAAGCTTGAGCAAGAGCATGGGTTCTTAAAAGCAATCAATGATGATCTTCGCAAGAAAAGTTCTTCTTACATTGCCAAGCATTTACTCTTGTCTACTTACCTGCCACAAGTAAAGTCTAGCAATAAGAGTAAGAAAGATTCTTCTTCTACTAGTAACAATAATCATGTTAAATCTAACATTGTTGCTTCTAGTAGTTCTCTTGATTCCACTAATGATTCTCTTAGCCAAGTTACACTTGAGCAAGAAAATAGCTTATTGAAGGGAATTATAGAGAAAGGTGTTTACAAGAGCCTTGCCGGAAGTAAGCAATCTGAGGAAATTGTACGCAAGGAAGGAAGGCACCAGAAGAATCAAGGTGTTGGTTTTGAACGAAAGTTCAATGCCAATGGAGTTGAGTGGGAAGAAGATCAATACCCCAAGACGAAGTTTGTTCCTCAACAAGAGAAGTATGACCCTACTTCTTTCCAAGGGACACAAGCTCAAGATGATATTCCACCACAAGACCACAAGCAAAAGGGCAAGGGCAAGCTTCAAGAGGAGATTGATGCATTTGAAGAAGCTCCCAAGGCCTTGGTCAAGTGGGTTCCCAAGACTACATCAAGTTCTACTTCATCAAGTATGACTACAACTCCAAGGATTCCCATCAAGATGATGTGGATCCCGAAGAAGAAGAACTAGAGAGTTCTTGAGGGTGACTCCACCAACATACTTCACTCATATCATCTTGGCGAGGACAAGTGCAAACAACTTCCACAACTTGCACTAGTTCAAGAAGTCACAAACCCTCTTGTTGGTAAGACAAGGGACAAGGTAACCTAATGCTTTCATGGACATCATCTTGTGTGAACATCACTCTATGTCTATGGATATCCTTGTTTGTTCCTTGTGGGACTAACCCGTGTAGGTATTGAAAGTGCAACTCACTCCAATGGATTGCTCCGAATGATCTACATCAACATTGAGCATCCACATCCTCAACATCTACATGAAGTCATCATCGACAAAACCCAAGGTTAGTTCATCCCTCCTTGGGGGGATATCACATATAGGGGGAGCTTTACTCTAAGAATTGAGCTAAAGCAACTCTAATGGTGTGAACACAATAATGCTTTATGTAAAAGTGATAACCCCACTTGTGCTTAAACGATGAGTATGACCTATGATCAAATGTTCTCATTTGACTCCTAAGTCAATATACTCATATATAGATGACCTAGTCATCGCCAATTGCTTGATAGATGCTAGAGTGTTTGTGCATGCTTTGCCACATATTTCATTTGCCATTTTATTGTGAGCATGTTGGTCGCATATTTTACTCATTCGAGGACATCCATTTGTTGCTTTGATTGTTTGGCTCTTTTTCTTTTGCCAAATGGATGGACAATAATGCCTAAGAAACTCCTCTAGCTATATATGTTTTTCTCGTCTCAAACTCTATTCATGCTACATCACAAAGTTTGATCAAGTCAGATTCGAACACTCTGTGTGAGGAGCACTCGGAGTCCCTGATTCGTCATAGACTTAAACTTCCAAAACCTCTCTGTGCATTTCGGTACGACCAATTCAACCTTTTCAGTCTGACCGAGTTCACAGAGTTGATCTAGGTTTTCAATCTCGGTGCAACGGATTAGAACTTTTCGGTCGCACCGAGTTGCAGTAACCGCTTACGATTCTGCATCTCGGTGCCACCGAGTTGTTCCACTCGGTTACACCGACACGGTCAGGATATATATACCGTCGGGTCAAATTTTGGAAATTTCTCCAAAACGCTTGATCCCACGCGTGTCCTGCTCTGCCGCCTCGGGTCTCCGGATCGTCCTCTCATCGCCAGTGACCTCCCGCCACTGGTTTTCATCGCCGTCAACGGATTTCAACGCCGTCGTTGCTGCCGTAGTGAGCTCATAGCCGAACTAGTGTATGAGTTCAACCCCTTGTGCATTCTTTTTACCTCTGATTCTAAGCACAAGGTCAATGCCATGTTTCTTGCCACGTTTGAGATCATCCTGTCCAACAAAACATCCCATAGATTAGATTTGATTCGAAAATTTAGGGTTAGGTTGCTGCCGTACTCATCTCGGACCAACCGAGTTGTGGAAATCGGTCTCACTGATTTGGCCTAGGCCATTGCACTTGCACTTTTTGGTCTGACCGAAAGTTGCAAATCGGTGTGACCATGTTCAAATCTCAGCGAAACCCTAGCAATCTCGAAGTCACCGAACCATGTCTCGGTCTGACCGATTTCACTAGTTTAGACTCTAAAAGTTGCTTCGGTGTCACCGAGTTTAACAAATCAGTAGCTCTGAAATGCTTTCTTTGGAAAACTAAACTAAGTTTTTGACTCATTTGTTTTGAAAACCCTCTGCACTTTGTGATGCTCATCCACTCTACCTCATCTATATCTATTCACAGGGTCTGCTGTCAGTGTGCTTTGCCAGTATGTCTGATCAGAGTGATAGCCAAAACAAGTCAGAAGAGCAAGTGAACATGAGTGAGGGCACTAGTCCCTCTAGCAGCTATGATGAGGGCAGCAGGAGCACCCCAAGCAATCTGCCCAAAGCAGCTACAAGGTCAAGGAAGAAGAGAACCTCAGATTCAGAGGATGAGGATTATGTGTCTGTTAAGGAAGAAGTCAGATCCAAGAAGAAAGTGTTGAAGAAGGAATATGGAGCTGCTGCTGCAACTAAGCCTCGTATGCACAAGAAGGCCCCTGCAAAGAGGGTGCCAACCTCAAAGGCCAGGGCCTCAACTATTGAAACTTCCAAGTCAAATGCTAAAGAGGCTGTTGGAGAGGGTAATAAAAGGAAAGAGAGGGTCAAGAAGACCACTACCAGAGTTATTGGTAGATCCTCTATGATGAGAGATCCGGCTGAAGATGAAGAAGAGGAAGAGGATGCTGCACCAACATCAAAGACTCAAAAGCTGATGGGGGATGCCATCAAGTCTGGGGCTGCCCCTTCAAAGCCCAAGACTGCCCCCAAAGCTTCTGCTCAAGCTTCAAAGACTTCAAAGCCCAAGAGAAGCACAAGAAATATTCTAGCTGCTGAGAAGAACAAGGCCCCAGTGCCTAAGATTGATGAAGAAGATGTTGAAGCCCAAGTGCTTAGGAAGCTCAAACCTATGATTCCAGATCATGACGACAGCCATCCAGTGGCATAAGACATGAACATCAGGAAGGATGCAGGTCTCGGACTTTGGAGATAGTCTAATCCATATGCTGCAAGGAGAAGGACTGATGTGGACTATAGGTTCCATACCAAAGAGCATCAGGATTTCTATGAGACCATCTTGCTTGACAAGAAGCCCATTGTGTGTGATATGAAGTGGGCTGATTCAGAGTACATCGATGAGAATGAAGACCATTTTCCAGGAGTGCATGAAAGTTTCAGATCTTGTGGAGTAGATGACTTTATGGGACAGAAGCTTACCAAATGGAATGATGAGCTCATTATGCAATTCTATTCTACAACTCATTTCTATCCAGATGGTAGAATCGTTTGGATGTCTGAAGGTACAAGGTACCTGTAACACCCTCGATGCGGCTATATCTCCCACGTGTAGGAGCATGACTTAGAGGCATAACCGCATTGAAGGCAATGTCGCAAGTGGGGTAATCTTCACACAACCCATGTACTGAATAAGGAAAGAGATACATAGTTGGCTTACACTCGCCACGTCACACAATAGCATAAATAACATTACATTCATCCAGATACAAACAAGGTCCGACTACGGAATCAAAATAAAGACAACCCCAAATGCAACAATGTCCCCGATCGCCCCAACTGGGCTCCACAACTGATCAACTGGAAATGAAACAACACAACTAACACGGTCTTCGTCGAGCTCCTCCTTGAGCTCGGTTGCGTCACCTGCACGGTATCAATGGCACCTGCAACTGGTTTTGGAAGTAATCTGTGAGTCACGGGGACTCAGCAATCTCACACCCTCGCGATCAAGACTATTTAAGCTTATGGGTAGGGAAAAGGTATGAGGTGGAGCTGCAGCAAGCACTAGCATATATGGTGGCTAACATACGCAAAAGAGAGCGAGAAGAGAAGGCAAAGCACGGTCATGAACTAGAAGTGATCAAGAAGTGATCCTAGACTACTTACGTTCAAGCATAACTCCAACACCATGTTCACTTCCCGGACCCCGCCGAGAAGAGACCATCACGGCTACACACACGGTTGATGCATTTTAATTAAGTTAAGTTTCAGGTTCTCTACAACCGGACATTAACAAATTCCCATCTGCCCATAACCGTGGGCACGGCTTTCGAAAGTTCAAAACCCTGCAGGGGTGTCCCAACTTAGCCCATCACAAGCTCTCACGGTCAACGAAGGATATTCCTTCTCCTAGGAAGACCCGATCAGGCTCGGAATCCCGGTTATAAGACATCTCGACAATGGTAAAACTAAACCAACAAAGCCGCCCGATGTGTCGACAAATCCCGATAGGAGTCGCATGTATCTTGTTCTCAGGGCACACCAGATAGGTCAAGCTACGAGTAAAAACCAACCCTCGAGTTGCCCTGAGGTGGCCCCGTAGGCTGCCCATTTTGGACCAACACTCAGAGGAGCACTGGCCCGGGGGGTTAAATAAAGATGACCCTCGGGCTCCGGAAACCCAAGGGAAAAAAGCTAGGTTGTTAGTGTAAATGGTAAAACCAAGGTTGGGCCTTGCTGGAGGAGTTTTATTCAAGGTGAACTGTCAAGGGGTTCCCATTATAACCCAACCGCGTAAGGAACGCAAAATCAAGGAACATAACACCGGTATGACGGAAACTAGGGCAGCAAGAGTGGAACAAAACACCAGGCATAAGGCCGAGCCTTCCACCCTTTACCAAGTATATAGATGCATTAATTAAATAAGAGATATTGTGATATCCCAACAAATATCCATGTTCCAACAAGGAACAAACTCCAATCTTCACCTGCAACTAACAACACTATAAGAGGGGCTGAGCAAAGCGGTAACATAGCCAAACAACAGTTTGCTAGGACAAGATGGGTTAGAGGCTTGACATGGCAATATGGGAGGCATGATAAAGCATGTGGTAGGTATCGTAGCATAGGCATAGTAATAGAGAGAGCAACTAGCAAGCAAAGATAGAAGTGATTTCGAGGGTATGGTCATCTTGCCTGAGATCCCGCAAGGAAGAAGAACGAGTCCATGAAGAAGACAAACGGACATAGACGAACGGATCCTCACAAACACGGCGTTATCGGAACTAACCCGAAGAAGCAATACCGGAAAGAAGCAAACAACATGGTAAACAACCATCACATAAACATGGCATGATGCACAACCAAGTATGATGCATGTCCGGTTTAAAGAGGCATGGCATGGTAAAGGGCACAGACAAAACTACAAGTTAAGTGGAGCTCAATATGCAACAAGTTGCATATTGACGGAACACCACATGACTTATTTAGTTATCTCTCGGTTATGTACCCAACAATATTAAATGTTGTTAAACATGGCAAGAGGTGAAACATGAGTAGAAAACATAGTTAGGCATTTTAAATGAGGCCGGAAACAACAACAATCATGATGCGGATGACGTTGCAAGTTTTATGAAAATGTTGATAAGAGCATTATATGAAGCATTTGTCATCGTGGCGGAAACGAAAAGGGGTGCCACGGCAAGATAACGAAACGGTGCCACGGCAACGTTCCGGTTCCGACAACTCATTGAGACGTCGGTGCAAAAGAAAGTGACGGGAGCGTGTCATGCAAGGAAGGTGGGGTGCTCCTGATTACCGGGTTTCCACATGTCGGTGGCAAGGCAAAAGAGGGGCAACGTGCACCGATAGTTCAGACTCGAGGCAAAACTAGGGTGCATCTCATACAACATGCATTCATTCGTTCACGTGCGCCGTCTCGAGGTTATACCTTCGAAGCGTGCATTATCGGAACGGATCAAGTTCGTAGAGGGAAGTAGGCGTTCTCGCGATAGCGGTAATGGAAGTAGTCGTACATGGTGTAACGCCCTCGATGTGGCTATATATCCTACGTGTTGAAGCATGACTTAGAGGCATAACCACATTGAAAGCAATGTCGCAAGTGAGTTAATCTTCACACAACCCATGTAATACATACGGGAAAGAGATACATAGTTGGCTTACAATCGCCACTTCACACAATTACATGAATAAAGCATTACATCATCCAGATACAATCAAGGTCCGACTACGGAACCAAAATAAAAGAAGACTACCCCAAATGCTACGCAGATCCCCGATCAACCCCAACTGGGCTCCACTACTGATCGACTAGGACGGAACAACACAAAGGACAAGATCTTCATAGAGCTCCTCCTTGAGCTTAGTTGCGTCACCTGCTCGGTAACATCGGCACCTGCAAACTGGTTTTGGAAGTATCTGTGAGTCACGGGGACTCAGCAATCTCACACCCTCGCGATCAAGACTATTTAAGCTTATAGGTAAGGTAAAGGTATGAGGTGGAGTTGCAGCAAGCGACTAGCATATTTGGTGGCTAACATACGCAAATGGGAGCGAGAAGAGAAGGCAAAGCACAGTCGAACAACTATGATCAAGAAGTGATCCTAGAACAACCTACGTCAAACATAACTCCAACACCGTGTTCACTTCCCGGACTCCGCCGGGAAGAGACCATCACGGTTACACACGCGGTTGATGTATTTTAATTAAGATCAACTTCATGTTTTCTACAACCGGACATTAACAAATTCCCATCTGCCCATAACCGTGGGCACGGCTTTCGAAAGTTCAAATCCCTGCAGGGGTGTCCCAACTTAGCCCATCACAAGCTCTCACGGTCAACGAAGGATATTCCTTCTCCCAAGACAATTCGATCAGACTCGGCATCCCGGTTACAAGACATCCTTGACAATGGTAAAACAAGTCCAGCAACACCGCCCGATGCGCCGACATCCTGATAGGAGCTGCACATATCTCGTTCTTAGGGCAACACCGGATGAACACTATGTACAGCTAAAACCAGCCCTCAAGTTTCCCCGAGGTGGCGCCGCAAGTGGCTCTAGTTCGGACCAACACTTAGACAAGCACTGGCCCGGGGGGGGTTAAAATAAAGATGACCCTCGGGATGCGCGACTCCCAAGGGAAAAAGGCTAGGTGGCAAATGGTAAAACCAAGGTTGGGCCTTGCTGGAGGAGTTTTATTCAAGGCGAACTATCAAGGGGTTCCCATTATAACCCAACCGTGTAAGGAATGCAAAATCCGGGAACATAACATCGATATGACAGAAACTAGGGCGGCAAGAGTGGAACAAAACACCAGGCATAAGGCCGAGCCTTCCACCCTTTACCAAGTATATAGATGCATTAATTAAATAAGAGATATTGTGATATCCCAACAAAAATATCCATGTTCCAACATGGAACAAGCTCCAATCTTCACCTGCAACTAACAATGCTATAAGAGGGGCTGAGCAAAGAGGTAACATAGCCAAACAACGGTTTGCTAGGATAAGGTGGGTTAGAGGCTTGGCTTAACAATATGGGAGGCGTGATAAGCAAGTGGTAGGTATTGCAGCATAGGCATAGCAAAAGAGCGAGCAACTAGCAAGCAAAGATAAAAGTGATTTCGAGGGTATGGTCATCTTGCCTGAAATCCCGCAAGGAAGAAGAACGAGTCCAAGAAGAAGACAAACGGACATAGACGAATGGGTCCTCACAAACGCGATGTTATCGAAACCAACCCGAAGAAGCAACACCGGAAAGAAACACACAACATAGTAAACAACCAACACACGAACATGGTATGATATGCGGGATGCGGTATGCAGTGCAGATGCATGATTTGGAAAGGAATGATTGAATCTGGCCTCAACTTGGAAAACCAAGAGTGCCACTGGAAAGAGGAGTTGATTTCGGTTGAAATCGGCATAAAGATCACCGGAATCGGATGCACGTTTGAAAATGGCAAGCAAAACAAATATGGCACTGGTCTGCGATTAACAGCACGTAGCCTCCTAAATGCATCAAGATAATTGAGCTACTGCACTCAAACATGGCAACAAAATTCATGGAGGGATCCACTCAAGATTCTTGACAAAAGACGAACACTGATCTACGGCTAATTTACTCATTAACAGGTTCAAACAAGCATAGCAAAAGAGCAAATGATAACTGAAATTAACACAAGTCAGGAATTTATCATCAGGAAGCAATCTTTAGAGCATGAAAACTACATGCTACAGGAACATATCATGGCAAAGCAAGGCATGGCATGAAGCTACTGAAAGCATGTAACAAAAGTCCCTTAGTGACCATGAGCCAAAAGGAATCAGAAAATACAATTACAAGCATGTGAACATGGCAAAAACATAAACGGATTCAGACTTGGTGAAAAACTGGAGCATGGCAAAACAGTTAACAAGTAGGCATGTTTACGAGCTCGATGCACTCACTACAAGGCTAGGAATGACAAACTAAGCATACAACCATCAATAAGACATGGCATAGAAGCTAGACATGGCAATAACAACAACATAGCATGCATGGATCAATAGCAACAACCTCGGCAAAATCGCTAAACAAGTTAACAATCTGCCAAGAACATTTTATAGCAAAAGTAGAGCTTGATTGATTCAAGCTAGGGTGCTCCATAATTGCAAAAAAAGACATGGATGGATAGAGCACCACAATATTAACAAAACATCCTTACTGATCATCCTCAAAAGAGGCACGGATAACTAGGAAACAACATGAACATATGGCATGAAGACAATATCAGGACAAGGACTTAGTGAAAAACTAAGTCCCTGAAATCAACATCAACGAGTAAGCTACTTTGCATGCTTGTGCTAGTAACCACAAAGATCACAAAAATACATGGCATACACCCTTGTAAAGATGGCATGTCATTCTACAAAACACATGTAGAGCTCAAGACCATAGCATGCACACATTAATCATGGCAAAAATGACAAAAGTGCATTTGCTGAAACAGATCTGAAATATTCATCACATAGCCCTCTTCCAACAGCATTTCGGGTATCAAGATGAGCTCAAATGAAAATGATGCAATGAGATGAAATGATGTACTCGTCGAGGCGAACATTTTGATATGCTACACGCACGAATCGGAGCTACGGATGCAGAGTTATGATGTGATGAAAATGCCCAAAAATACTGGAATCTGTGGGGACTTAGTGAAATTTGGACCTCTCGGGAAAAGTCGACCCGGGACGAAGCAGTGCGGGATGGAGGGATCCGGATCTGGACGGAGGCTGTTTGGTTGAAAGGAGTGGTGGATCTGATCCAGGGGCAGGTCAACACCGGCGGCGGGCTCCTCCGGCGAGGGCGCGGATGCCGAGGAGGTCGAGGAGGAGGAGCACGGTCGCCGGGGCGCGGCACCTGCGAAGGGCGACGCAGGGTCGGGCTCTCGGGCGGCGCGGCGCGCTCACAGGAGGAAGGCGGCGCAGGGCGGCGGTCATGGCGCGAGAGGCGGCGCAGCGCGGCGGCCATGGCACGGTGGTTGGCGGAGCAGCGCAAGGCGGCGGAAGATCCGGTAGCGGGGTGCGGGCGAAGGAGCGTGGGCGGCGCGGGAGAGCTGCGGTGGCGGCGCCGGCGAACAGGCGGCGGGGTGGAGGCGACGACATGGCG
>NC_041390.1:224771699-224812238 GCF_002162155.2 Triticum dicoccoides | reverse complement strand
GCGAGCAGGGTCGCCGACGTCGGGGTCGGAGAAGGCAGTGGCGGCGAGGCGCGCTGCACACGGGAGCCGGGCGGCACGGGAGAGCGGCGGCAGAGGCGGGCCCGACACGGCCCGGTTCGGCCCGGGGCGGGCCGGATCTGGGCCCCGGGTGCCGCGGCGAAGTGGGCGCGGGCGCGGGGACGCGTGGCGGCGTCTGAGTGGTTGGAGGCGGCGGTGCGGCTGATGTGGCGGCTCTCCATTGGCCAGAATGAGGTGGCTCTGGAGTGGACGCGTCCGCCGGTGAGACGGACATGTCCGGCGGCGCGATGAAGAAGAAGGTTAGGGTTTCATCCGCGAAAATTTCAGGGGAGGCCACATATTTATATGTAGAGGGAGCTAGGAGAGTCCAAATGAGGTGCGGTTTTCGGCCACACGATTGTGATCAAACGACCGAGATGATGGAGGGGGTTTAGATGGGTTTGGGACACTTTGAAGGGGTGTTGGGCTGCAACACACACCAGGCCTTTTTGGTCCCTTGGTTAACCATTGGAGTATCAAACGAAGTCCAAATGGCACGAAACTTGACAGACGGTCTACCGGTAGTAAATCAAGGCCGCATGACAAGTCTCGGTCCAATCCGAAAACGTTTAACGCCCGCACACGAAAAGAGGTAGAAAGGGACACCGGGTGACATAGGAGCGCCGGGTTGCAAAACGGACGAACGGGGAAAATGCTCGGATGCATGAGACGAACATGTATGCAAATGAAATGCACATGATGACATGGTATGAGATGCATGACATGCAAGCAATGACAAGACAACAATAGCGAATAACTGGAAGACACCTGGCGCATCGGTCTCGGGGCGTTACACATGGTTGCGACGGTAACCGAACTTGGCGATCCGACAGGTTACACTGGTCGTCGTGGGAACTTGGTGAATCTGAGGTCTTCGGGGTCGACGGTAGTTGTACATCTCATAGTGGAACTTGACGGATCCGATGCCTCCGGACGTAGTGGTACATGTTTGTTTTTCGGAGAGGTACTTGGCGTTCTTCGGTCATAGGTACTTGACGTTTTGCTACCCGGGTCTTCGGCGACGGTACTCGTACACACTCCGTAGATGTTCTGGGTCGTCACCAATCATAGTCGATGTAGTTGAACTTGATGGTCGTCGACGTCGTGGTATTTGGTATCTTGGCGCCCTCTTGGGCTTGACATCGACGAAACAGACGTGACGATGGATACTTCGTGTCCAGCGGCAGCAATAGGATGGTACACGGGGTAGGGGTATTCGGCGACAATGTGTAGAAGGAAGGCGAGGTGGAGCTCGGGGAAGGAGCATGGCGCGGCAGAGGAGGGTCCCCAGCGTGCGGGGTAGCTGCCTGGAGCTACTCTGGTGACCTGCAGCTCGCAGCCGGCGGCTGAAGCGAGCGCTCCTCTCGGGAAGGGATCCTGCTCGATCCAAACGAGAGGAGGCGAGCATGGAGGGAGGAACGGGCGATGGGGCCACCGGAGTTTGCTGCCTGAAGGACGAGCGGGGAAGGGACGAGGCTGGCGGATCGGGCCGGGAACAGGCGTCGGCGGCAGGGAGGCGGCGATCTCATGAGGATGGAGGGGGCAGGGTTAGACCGAGGGGATCGGGAGAGATGGATGCGCGTGCGTGCGCTCCCTGGTGACGGCGCCAGGAGGAAGGAGGCAGGGAAGATGGGTCGAGAGGAAGATGGGATCGGGCAGCGCGGCGCTGGAGGGAAGGAGATGGGATCGAGAAGCAGGAGAGATGGGGGATCGAGCGCTCAGCTCTCTTGGCGGCGCAAGCAGGGAGACAAGGAGGAGGGGATCGAGGGAGAGGGTTCGTTGTGCCTAGGTTAGAGCAGGACGCCGGCTGGGCCTTGGGCCTTTTTGGTCAGGCCGCAGGAAGAGAGTCCCAGGCTGTTGGGCTGAACAGTGAGGCCCAAGGGGCACTACTGCTATTATTTTTCTATTTCTTCAGACAGAAATATAAAAAGGAAAGAACAGGAAAAAAGGAGAGGAGCTAGAGAAATATACAAATATACTCGTGATCCTGAAAATGTGCTCTATTTAACAAAATTGGTTTGGAGATTTTTAAAGGAAGTAAAAATAATTCAAATTTGAATTAAATTCAAACTTGAACCATTTTAAACCCTAACCAAAACAATTCCAATAGAGATGAAATTTGATAGAGAGGCTAGGAACACGGTGTTAGAATATTGAGGCAAAGATGAACATTAAAAGAGAAGGGAAAGTGACACTTATCAAAAGAAGGAAGTAGAGGGAAGGAGAAGGTGATGAAGCAAGATTCATGCATGGAACATGCAACAACTTATTACATATGAAAAACACACAATGCACATGATGACATGATGAAATGCAACATAAAATAAAAGGGCAGGCACAAATGAAACACACGGCGAAACTGGGAACATATGGAAGTTTTCTCGAACATCAGTCTCGGGGCATCACAGTACCAATCAACTGTTAATGAGTGGGCTAAATTGATCAATGCCCCTGAAGAGCATGAAGATGACTTGGATGTCTATGCCAAGAAGAAGAAAGACCACAACTCTATGGCCAACATGTACAAGGAAACTAGACAAAGCATTGAAAACTCATAAGCTTGGGTCTGTTCACTATTTGTTGTCTGGATTGGCCACTATCAACACCATTCTGAGGCATACTTTGTTGCCAAAATCTGGAGATCACAAGATGATCATAGGTCATTCTATCAACTTGCTGCAACTGTTTGATGTGCCCTAAAATTTTAAAGTCATGAGCCTGATTGTGGAAACAATCAAGAGGATAGCTGCAGATCAGAAGAGATCTTGTGGGTATGCTCCACATATTCAGGTGCTCATCAACTCCAAGATGGGCACAGGCACATATCTTTTGGACAAGAAGCATCTACCCTTGAGACCAGATTTTGAGGACAACACTGTTGTCATGAATGAAGAAGATCCTACAAGTGTGCAGGCACAAGAAAAGAGAAAGAAAGCAAAGGCTGACAAAGCTGCAAAGATGCCAAGTGTTGAGGAGGCATCTCAAGTGTTCCTTAAAACCAAACAAGATCAACTTGCATATCTGATTCAAGCAACCTTGAGGATAGAGAAAGGCTTGGCCACCCTGACTCAAAACCAAGAGAGCTTGGAGAGTATCATTGAAACCAAGTTATATGATCTTGATCTTAAGGTGACAGAGATGTAGACAGAAGTTGAGCAGCTCTAGGAAGAAGCTGAGGAGAGGAAAGGGCAGGCTACCACAGATGCCTTCTCAGAGAGTGCCAAGAGGTCAGAGGTCTGCTGCAGTACCCATGGCTGACACAAGAGCAACTACATTAGCACTTGCAGCCACAACATGTGCCACCTCCAGTTGCAACTCCACCAGCTCCAACCACTTCAACAGATGCATTCGTCCTTGGAGTCCTCTCAACACCATCTCCCGAAGATCAGGCCTAGAGAGACGCATAGTACTATGCATTTTCAAACTTTTTGGTAACTTGTTGCCAAAGGGGGAGAAATGTATAGATCATAGGCTTCAAGAGAGTGTGTGTTTTTTGCTTCTTTTGTCTCTCTTGCTATTTGATTGTTACTTTTGTGTGCTTTCTTAATACTTTATGTCTATGTGTGTGAGATACTTATATGATGCCGTGTTTGACCATATCATGCATTAATGCTTGTGCTTGAATGATGTTATCTTTTATATCTCTTGTATGATCATTCACTTTACTTGGTGATGAGTGCATGTTTTTACTTTCTATCGTTTTGACTGCTCCACCAAGATGTAAGTGATATGGAAGAGTAATCCTTGATCCTAATCGATTGTGCATTTGCATTCAAAAGCAAATTTTAAGTAATGCACAAATTTAGGGGGAGCTCTTGCTTATCACATACTTCTCAAAGCGACAATGTATTTTAATCTTATTATCATTTCTCGAAGCTTTGATCTATATGTTGTCATCAATTACCAAAAAAGGGAAGATTGAAAATACAACTATCCCTGCGTGGTTTTGGTAATTCCTAACAACATATAGCTCATTGAACTAATGCTATTTCAAGATGATCATTTCAGAAAGTTCAATGATTGGCATGACATGGATTAGGAATGTGGACCCCTCAAAATGCTAAGGACATATTGGCTCAAGCTCAAGACTCTGCATTTTCATTTTATTGATCCAAGATCACATTGAGTCCATAGGAAATTCCAATACTAGTAAAAGGGGATAATGTGTTGCTTAATGGTTTGATTGCTCAAAATGCTTAGTGATATGCTCCAAAAGCCTTCTACCACTTTCTCATATCCACATATGTCCCAAACCAAAAGTCAAACTCGGCCCCACCGAAATTATCTATCCGGCGCCACCGAGTTCACTTGACATAGCCACTGCCAAAAACCCTAGTCACTTCGGTCTCACCGATAGGGATCTCGGTCTCACCGAGATGAGATTGCAGACTCTCTGTTTCCCTTCGTAACGTTTCGGTCCAATCGAGATGAGCGATCGGTCCCACCGAGTTCACAATGCAAACTCTCCGTTTCCCTTTCATAATGTTTCGGTCTCACCGAAATGAGTGATTCGGTCCCACCAAGTTTGCCTGACCAATTCTCTATTTGCCTATTACAAAAATCGGTCCTACCGAGTTTATGTGACCGGTCTCAGCGATATTACGTTATGCCCTGGCCCTAATGAAATCGGACCCATCGAGTTGACATGTTGGTCCCACCGAAAATCCTAACGTTGACATTTTAAACTAAATCGGTCTGACCGAGTTTCATGATTCGGTCTCATCGAGTTTGGTAAATTATGTGTAATGGTTAGATTTTGTGTGGAGGCTATATATACCCCTCCACCCATCCTCCATTTATGGAGAAAGCCATCAGAACGTGCCTACACTTCCAGCATACATTTTCTGAGAGAGAACCACCTACTCATGTATTGAGACCAAAATATTCCATTCCAACCATAAGAATCTTGATCTCTAGCCTTCCCCAAGTTGCTTTTCACTCAAATCATCTTTTCACCAAATCCAAATCCGTGAGAGAGAATTGAGTGTTGGGGAGACTATCATTTGAAGCACAAGAGCAAGGAGTTCATCATCAACACATCATCCATTACCTTTTGGAGAGTGGTGTCTCCTAGTTTGATTAGGTGTCACTTGGGAGCCTCCGACAAGATTGTGGAATTGAACCAAGAAGTTTGTACCGACAAAGAGATTGCCTACTTCATGAATATCTACCCTAGTGAGGCAAGTCTTTCGTGGGCGATGGCCGTGGTGGGATGACAAGGTTGCTTCTTTATGGACCCTATGTGAGTGGAACCCTCTGTGGACTCACACAACCGTTACCCTTCTTGGGTTGAAGTCTCCATCAACATGGATGTACGATAGCACCACCTATCGGAACCACGCCAAAAATCTTCGTGTCTACATTGCGTTTGCTCCCTCCAAACTCCTTCCTTTACCTTCATGTGCAATGTTTTACATTCCGCTGCTATACTCTTAGAATTGCATGTGTATGTTGATTGCTTGACTTGTGCTGAGTTGCTAAAATCTGTCAAGACTTAAAATTGGAAAAATGATAGATTTTTATTTGATCAAGTAGTTTAATCACCCTCCCTCTAGACATACTTTCGATCCTACACCCGCCCCCATCAACAACGCGCCGGTGAGGGGGCGCCACAACGCCGACGACCGCCGCCTGTGGTGGGGCGTCTCCGGGCGGACGCTGCACTTCGTCCTCGAGCACCTCGAGGGAGGCAACCAGTCGCCACTCTAGTACCCGGCGGCCCCGGTGCCTGTCCCCCGCCGGAGCGGAGTCGGCATTTTGCTACCGCGGAGCATGGCGGGTGGGTCCTCCTTATCCTCCCACTCCCACTCGTCCGGATCGCCGGCGCTCGCCAGCGTCAAGGCCGAGCCCTTGGAGACGCCGCTAGGGCGGGCACCCGCGGCGGGGCCCTTGTCATCAACTAGGGCAGCCGTGGCTCCTCTTCCTCCCGCCTCGTCAAGCCAAAGACGGGGCCGGGGCTGGTCGCCGTGAAGAGCGAGCACGACGACTTGGCCGCCGTCGCTGACGAGGCCGCGCTCAAGTGGGCGTGCGAGGACTACGTCAAACTGGAGACGGAACGCCAACGTCGCGCCCTCGAGGAGATCGCCGCCCGGCGCCGCATCCGCGACGTGGGCGGCGTCATCATCCTCGAGGACCGTGATGACGACGCATCTCCGCCACTAACCAAACCCGTCCGCCAAGGCGACGCAGGCGAGGGGTGCAGCAAGGACGGCGACGGCGTGAAGGAGGCCACTGACGAAGTTGACGACTACAATGCCTTCGGCGCTTTCTTCGGCCTATAGGAGGGGCGGCGAAAGACGGCGTAATAGTTTTTAATTATGTTTTAAAATTTTTATGTACAGAAATCAATGAAATTGCATCATATGTGTCAAATTTGGCCGAATTTTGTCGTGTTTGGCTCATTTTGATCGAGTTTACTTTTCAAACGGACGACATCTGAGTTCGGCTTGGGGCGGCGCGATTGGGAATCCGACGGCCCCCACGCCTAAAATATCGTCAGCATGTTCGCAGACGACGATATTTCAGACACCTGAGGGCCGAACGGGTGAAGATGCTCTAACATTTTCGTTTCTCAAATTGCTGTGCTTTTTATCGCTCGGAGAACACTCCCACGCTACACTCCACGCCAGCGGAGCAGATCACGGCCGCACGATCGAAACCCCTTCACGTCACCCGCGCTCCCCGTCATCCTCACCTTCCTTCCCCTTCCGTAGCTGTGCCCTGAAACGGGAGACCGCACGTTACCATTTCAGTAGCATTTTATCGCTACCCTCACCCCACCCGACCACCACGCCACGCCAGTAGGAAGAAAAAAAAGGAGAGGGGAAGATAGTACTTTACTGCTGCCGTCTTCGAGGCTTCACCGCGAGGAGGCGGAGGCGAAGGCGAGGCGAAGCAACGAATATATCGCCCAGGGCAACTGGACGCGATAGAATATTTCGGGGGAGGAATAGTACCCCGCAATTGGATGGATCTATTCTAGAATAGCAGCAGATTTTTAATACCTCCGCCCGTCGGATTAGCTAGCTAGCTAGCTAGCCGTGTTGGATTGGATTGGATCGAGGAGGAAGAAGAAGGTCCTCGAAACCCTCGCCGCGCCGGATGCCCCCTCGCTGCCGCCGCCCATGTCACGCATGAAGCACCTCCTCCGCAAGCTCCACCTCTCCAGCGCCGGCGCTGGCACCGCCAGCGCCGGCGGGGCCACTGCGGCGACCCCGTCCCCCGACCACCACCGCCCGCGGCAACGGCGCTCCGCCCACTCGCCTCTGCCGCCGCCGGTCGTGGCCGCCGCGGTTGCCGACCCTCCGCTGCCTGCCCCGGCGGCCGCGGCCCCCGAGGAGCCGACGGGGATGGGGGCGGAGACGACCATGACGCGCCTGGAGGAGGAGTACCACGTGCGGCTCGCCCTCGCGATCTCGGCGTCGGATCCCGCGGGGCTCGTCGATCCGGACTCCGTTCAGATGCGCGCCGCCGAGCGCATCAGCCTGGGTGGCCCGGCCGCCGCGCCCGGGGACCGGACCACCATGGAGGCCCTCTCCGCCCGCTACTGGAACCACAACGTGGTCAACTACGATGAGAAGCTCTCGGATGGCTTCTACGACGTCTGTGGCGCACCCATGGATCCGGGCTTCCGGGTCAAATTCCCATCCTTGAGCAGCCTCAGGGCGATTCCCGTAGGGCGAGATGTTGCTTATGTCGTCATTTTGGTGAACCGGGAGCGTGATCCCATGTTGAAGCGCCTTGAGGGGAGAGCAATGGAGATTGCTGCACAAAGTAGGGCAGAACGCGGTGGAATTGCGTCAGCTGAGCTTGTACAGAAGATAGCTAGCCTAGTAGTTGATGCCATGGGTGGTGTAGTGGAGGATGCTGATGCGATGAACAGGGAATGGTCCACAAAGAGCCGCCAGCTCTGTGCTGGGCTAAACAGTATTGCCCTTCCTCTTGGTTCACTTGGAATTGGGCTCTCGCGCCACAGATCTCTGCTTTTTAAGGTTAGTACCTCTGCAAATGTCCTGTGTTCATGTGACCAATAACCTACCACGTTACATTATATCGACTGTAGCAAATGTGGCATGGATGGATGCTAATAATTTCCGTCACATTGCATAGTTTATATTGTGTAACTGCTGTTCAGAGTATTTACTTTTGAAGATTAGTTGCCTAACAACCAAGATAACTAGTGAAGAAGTTATGGTAGTTGAATAAAGTAGTTATCCTAGTTTGCTGTGCGTTGTTGATTCATGAATTTGCTGCACCAGATGCATAGTTGATAAAAGGGATGCATTTGTGGATCATGGATTTGCTGCACCATACATGTAGTAGATGCTGTAAGATTATTGCATTTGTTTTTTTATTGCCTTCTGCAGTGGATCCCCTGAGCAAAGAAAACAACTCAACAAAATGGTTTCAGGTACTAGCTGACCGAGTTAATCTGCCATGCAAGCTTGTCAAAGGAATATGTTATACTGGAACAGATGAAGGCGCTATTAACTTTGTTAAAATCGACTTTGACAGGTATGTTCCTTTTATTATTGCTAACTATCTTTTCGTATTTGATCTTAGGATATTTAATTTATTGACGTACAAAAACAATCTTATGGGGCTTTTGCAGTGCTGAATATATTGTTGACTTGATGGGAGCTCCAGGCACCTTAATACCTTCAGAGATTTCTGTCAGTCAATTTCAGGACTCCAACAATAGTCAACTGAGCAGTGACGCCATTGAAGAGAGTGTTGCAGAACTATGCATAGCTCTTGAGCAGGTTAGCGGTGTATATGAGAGTAAAAATGACATGGGTGGAAGTTCATCTGATCGTAATTCTGTCCTAGAACTTCCGACTCCACATTTGGAAGATACATGTCACACAGAGAAACCACTTAAACAACGCATTATCTCCGACGAAGGCGAATTTGACGAGTTCAACATTGAAGGCGGTATTTCTCAGCAGAAGAAAGTGAATGACACTTCCAAGTATTTAGTTCCTGGAGTAGTGGACCCACAGTTTGCACAAAATTTGCATGACTTGCTCCTGGAGGGTGGTGCTTTGCTACCATCTGGTTTGTTATCATGTCAAAATAGTCATAATTCTGGCAATACAACAGAGATGGGCAAAAACTCTAATCCTGAAGTTAAAGAAACTCCTGGATGGTTGCTAGTTGCTCAAACAGGTCAAAATACACCAGAACGTTCTGTAGCTGAAGATTCTTTACCAAAGATTCCCTTGCCACCTTGTGAAGATGTACAATACCCTGTAGAAAATACAGAAGCAACTATCAGAAGTTTGGGTACTATTTCAATTGAGGGTGAAAGGGTTGCTGAACAATCTTTGGCAAACATGTCAGGAAGTAGCAGTGTGAATTTGGGCAAGTTGAGCTGTTCTAGTACGAAAACAATCAGCTCTGTTATGGATGATGTTGCTGAAGATGAAATATCATGGGAAGATCTTCATATAGGAGAGCGCATTGGTCTAGGTATGCTTGTAAATTTCCTATCCTTGTCCTTCTAATAAGGCAGTAAATGGTTAGTTTAGGTTTAGAAGGAAGTTAAGGAAACATGCAGCATTAAGTTTCTTAAATGAAAATTAGTTCACAGGAACATATGTGTGGCAAAACTGAATGTGTTATGTTTTTTGCTGCTGGTAAAACTCTATGAAGTTAAAAAGAAATATTGGAATGTCAGGCTCTGATGTTTCAACTCTGAAATTTTTTATTTGTTGAAAATTTGATCTTTGAGACTTTGATAGGTAAAGACAAATATGCACTTTTTAAGTAACATGTGGAGTAATGATGAATTAGCTGGATCTTGTTATGCAGTTCTATTGAAGTATTATCTTCTTAGCCAATTTTCGCGTTGCACTTCTGCAATCAGTTGTGTTGATCCTCTCCTTTTGTAATATATTCTCCATTCAATGAACTTACATTTTCCTCCGCAGGTTCATATGGGGAAGTTTATCATGCAGATTGGAATGGCACGGTAAGTTACATATTCATAGTGAACTTGCATATCCATATTTTGCTAGGAATTTTCAGTTTTGACATATTATGCACTATATCACATATAATTCATATTGCAAGGCAATAAAAGGTGGTGGGTTGTTAATGCCGATGAAGTGATATTTCTTGTGCAGATCAGTTGTCTCTATGCACTTCATATTCAGTTTAATGCGTATTTGAAACCGTGTTATTTATGGTGGGTCATGGTTACATGAAGTTAAAACTAGTTGTCTCAAGTGAAAACTAGTTTTCTCTAGCAGTGCTATTATATGCATGCTGTTACTAAAAGCTAACCAATTAACAAGATTGGAATGAGCCTTAAAAGTTAACCAACTGGAAAAGTCAGATCCAATTTTAGAAATTCACCTAGTCAGAAGAGGAAGACTTATAGTGGAACTCAATTTCTAATTTGTTTTTTGATTCCTGCTATCGTAATGTATTGTCCTCATTTATCCCAGGAGGTTGCTGTAAAGAAATTCCTTGACCAGGATTTGTCAGGTGTTGCACTGGAGCAATTCAAATGTGAAGTAAGTTCACTTTTGCGTCTCCCTTACAGTTGAAGTGTCAGCTATTATCGAACTTGTGCGTCAACTAACTGTGTATTAGTTCCTTATCTTTTAGGTGCGAATCATGTCAAGGCTAAGACACCCCAATGTAGTTCTTTTCTTGGGATATGTGACGCAACCTCCAAATCTCTCTATATTAACCGAATACCTTCCAAGGTTTCTGCAGCTCCCTCTTTTTAAACAAAAAAAATGCCTTCCAAGTTATAGCAAAAATGATGTACTTTATTTTGCCAGAGGGAGCCTATATCGCCTATTGCATCGGCCAAATAGCAAAGTTGATGAAACACGAAGGTTGAAGATGGCATTTGATGTGGTATGCTTTGGCTAGTTGCTTTATTTGCTGTCATCTGTCGTGGCTTGTTTTGTCAGTCAGTTGATATTTATTTCATTCTTTCAGGCAAAAGGAATGAATTACTTGCACACTAGCCATCCTACTATTGTACACCGTGATTTGAAATCACCAAATCTTTTAGTGGACAAAAATTGGGTTGTTAAGGTGATTCTCTTCTTCACAATCATCTTTCAGTTAATGAACGGGCATGCTAGTTTTGTTGTAATTTGTAAGTCTACTTTCACCTTTAATAAACATTTGTACCGTTAGCTGCCCACTGATGAATCAAGGGTTGTCTAAAGGTGGTATGATGTTGCTTTAGAAAAAATATGCACCCATCTTAATTTTCCATACTTGTTTTTACATAGATCTCTGGATTGCATGTCCTTGTTTATATATTTAATAGGAAATGGTTCCGTACTCCTGTGAGTATGTAAACTCCTCATGTACAATATATACACGTCTGTTATACTTATATATGATTTTAAATAAACTCCATTTGTAATTACTAGATATACTGCCAATTGAGTTCTATGGAAATTTTAATTTGAGTATAAATGTTTTACATAGTTTGCGCTTATTCTGCTTTTATGTACATCAATGGTATATTCCAAAATTGAAGGGGCCCAGTGATATTGTTTATGCTACTAGATTGGGATATCTTATAGTTAACTAATGAAGTATATTAAAAATGATAAGAGTGGTATATCAAAAGGTGATAGTACACATTCTCAGGAGTATTTAATATACAGGCTTGTTTGTTGTTCAAGGAATATTTGGGTATTCTTAGCTAGGAGTCAAAATGGGATGCTGCACTTGCATTAAATGAGCATAAATATAATGAGAAGGTGCAGACGGAGTGGAGGCTAAGATCAGAGTTTAGTCTGAAATATAGGCAAGAATATTCTTGCTAGGCTGCTGTTTGATAAGTACTTATGAAACAATGTGAGAGGGATGTAGCACCTAAAATATGTAGGGTTTGTGAGCTTGGAGAAAGAGATGCACTGGTCATCTTTTATGTACCTTTGTACTATTATTAAATGCGCAAATTGTTGGTTGTATAGTCAAGTGTGAAGTTGGTCTAACTGAAACTTAACAGTGCAATACTGAACAACTGCAGAGGAATAACAGTTTTATTGCAGGAATTAATGCCTATCCTATCCTTTCTTTTATTTACAGAGTACATATGTATTTTACCATGCAGGTGTCAGATTTTGGGATGTCAAGGTTGAAGCATCACACTTTTCTTTCCTCCAAGTCGACAGCTGGAACAGTAATATCCTTGATCTTTTTACTTATGCTTTTGTTTTGTTATGTTTGGCTCTTGTGCAATACTCTGTTCATCTAGAATCATTTACTGATTCATTGGTTCGGTCCAACAAATGGCATATTGCCTCCCACATTTTCCTTGTTCAGCTGGTGTGTATCTGCTGTAAATAACTTATCGTGACTATTTTTCCTGTTGGCCTACAGCCAGAGTGGATGGCACCAGAGGTCCTGCGTAATGAGCCAGCTAATGAGATGTGAGTTCAGTTTTCCGAAGTCATGTTGCTCTTCTCCTGTTCCTCCCATGCTTTTGTGCTGATAGAAAATTGAATGCTGGCATCAGGTGTGATGTCTACAGTTTTGGAGTAATCCTATGGGAATTAGCAACGTTGCGTGTACCTTGGAGCGGGCTGAATCCAATGCAAGTTGTCGGAGCAGTTGGGTTCCAGAACAAACGACTAGACATTCCCAAAGAGGTTGATCCACTGGTTGCTAGCATAATATCTTCATGTTGGGACAAGTAAGATAACAGATCGTTTTGAAATAATATATGCCGCTTTTCTCTACTTTTATTTTCTCCTTTTGCTGCTACTTGCCTCACTGTCAGTCACCTCATCGATCTTTGGTGCAGCGATCCAAGCAAACGACCATCGTTCTCCCAGCTCTTGTCACCGCTAAAGAAATTACAGCGGCTACTTGCTACAGAAAGCCTCTGACAATTTGTGAGACAAATATCTGGATAAACGCAAAAAAGAAGAAAAATATAAGTATTTATGCTACTACATGGACCAAGTTTTTCATGTTGAAGCCCGTGGAGATGTATTCAAGATCTCTGCTGTATGGATGCGTATGGACAAAGGTTCTGCATATCCTTGTGTGAAAATTGTCTGCAGCAGCGCGAAGGTGGTGCTGAAGAAAGCGTAGCGTGTTAGTTCCAAGTGAAGAAAATGTGGCGCAACACGAAGTGCTCTGTGCCATGGTAAATAATTGTTCAGTTCTGTATTTGGAGCAGGGTGGGGGTGATTCTGAGAATCAGAATTCACTACAAAGATAGGATCTTGATTTTTGTTGGTTTAAAACAGAAAATGGAAAGGAAAAAAAGGGAACCAAAAGTTTTTTATGTCCGCGAAAAATGCAGGCTTATATTTAGCACATGCAGTCTTGTATATCATGTATGCAGATGTTACTTGGCATCTCAATCTCTATGAATACATATTAATACTTTCAGTTATCGCTTCGATAAAATGCATCCTCTTTTATCACATTTTGAAAATGGAGATTCATATTACCATGCCTTCTTTTGGTGTAATGATGTATTGATGTGATGAAATAGTCAATACTCATTATTTTTCCAATCAGGGGCGACAATTCTTTTTTATGGAGTTGTCATGTTTTCCTGGGCGTCCAGTTGTTTAATACTCCCTCCGTTCCCAAATATTTGTCTTTCTAGACATTTCAAATGAACACAACATATGGATGCATGTAGGCATATTTTAAAGCGTAGATTCACTCATTTTGCTTCGTATGTAGAGTGTGTAGTCACTTGTTGAAATATCTAAAAAAACATATGGATGCATGTAGGCATATTTTAAAGCGTAGATTCACTCATTTTGCTTCGTATGTAGAGTATGTAGTCATTTGTTGAAATATCTAAAAAGACAAATATTTAGGAACGAAGGGAGTATCAATTTTAAATCTGGATGTCCTGCACTTCGTTATTTTAGATTAAAAGCAATTTTTCAAGCCATCAGAACAAAAAGCTAAGCAGGAACTACACATAACTCGGACTCCAGATACACCTGAATAAACCACATAGCAGCTCCAAGCATTCACCACCAGAGCAAACAACAAACCAAATCCCATATCCACTTCCTCAAAAAAGAATCCCATGTCCACAGCAGTGTAATCAATTATCATAGACTAGACAGACACAAACTTCTCCAGTTTCTTTTAACTAAAATCTGACCAGAATTCTTTTAATAGCGCAAAAAATTAACTAGTACAACCAGATAGTATCAACTACTATTATCCATAACTTTTAACTAACAATGACCAAAACCTAAACAGCTCATCTCCTCAGCCCCACGGCGCAAAGAGAATAGATCACTTGAAGCATTTCGCATCCAGCAGCGCCTTGCCCTCAAACGGCTCAAGGTCCTCGATCATGGCGCTGACACGCTCCTTCTGCGCCGCATCAGAGAGATCAACCTTTGCCCAGTCATAGAGGGCCATGTCGTACACCTCGTCCATGACAAACTGGGGGATCTCAGGGCCAGGGAAGAGCCAAAGCCCCTTGACCTTGAAGGGTGGCTCGGAGCCTATCACAAGCATTTTCCAGAAGGCGTACTTGCGGCACAGGTCCATCCGCTGCAGGAATCCGCCCACCTTATTCATGGTCACGAAGGACACGGTGTTCTCCTCGTTGTACTTGAAGTCGCAGAACCACAGGGAGTAGCCCTCCGGGTCATACATATCCCAGAAGCCTGCAGCACAGAGAGAAGATGAGTAACTTGATGTGGTTGCAATTTTTTTACCGGATTTTAGAATGGAACTGACCTTTTATGGCAACCTCCCGGAAGTTGGTCTTGGTGTTGGAGTACAGCTTCTTCCATTCATCAAGGATCATTTTGCTTGGAGGAAGCAAATCAAGAGCATTCTTTGGCTTTGGTTTTGGTGCCGCTTCTTCCTCCTCTGCTTTTTCAACTGGCTCTAGCTTCTGGGCCTCCTTCTTGGCTTCCTTCTTCTTTGTTTCCTTCTTGGCATCCTTGGGCTTTTGCTCCTTTGGTGCCGCAGCCTTGTTTTGAACTGGTGGGACAGACTCTGCCTGCTTCACATCCCCCATGACCTTCTTCATGTTTGGCTGGTTAACCATGGTCCAGAAGTACCTTTCCACGTGAGGGAACTCGGATGTGAAACTCTTGGTCATGATCCGAGTGAAGCCATGGTAAAGGTTGCATGCCATCACAATATCAGCAAGAGTCACGGAATGCCCAACAAGATATGTGTTTGAAGCAAGGTGTGTGTCAAGGGCACCCAATGCTCTCTTCAAGGCAGTAATAAATGTGTCCTCTATCTGTTGGGGCAAAAGAAGATTAGACCCACATTTTTCAATGTAAAGAACATATTGTACATGATCACCTCATAGCCACACTTACCACTGCAACATATGGGTAGAATCCTAGACGTGGGTACAGCCATTTTCCAATGTTAGCATCAACCTCCGTGGTAGAGAAGTCAATCCATTGCTCAATGTGCGACTGAACAGAACAAAAAACTCTTAAGAACAAGTACAATTGATAAGTAAATGTATGGAATGAATATCAAACAACACTCACGTATTCCATGAGTGAAGATCCGTAAAGTGGGTTGTCAGCCTTCATGCGAGCAACTTTAGGAAGATGAGGGAGACAGAGTTAATCACTGAATCAAAATAAGTGTCCATGAAATATTAAAGAAGCATCATTTGGTTGCTATTTTACCATATCGTGCGATAGCATTGCTCTTAAAAACAGGACCGTCAGTAGTCTCAAGAACAGAAACCTGCAAAAGAAGCAGCCATTATTAGATTTGTATCATTGCATCAATCTTCTGAAGAAGATTTGGTGCATACCTTTCCGATATGATTCATCTTGAGAAAGTCTGGAGTATGGTTGGAGACGCCCATCTGAAAACCCTTCACCAACTCAACATTGACGCCGCTGTATTCAGCGGCAATGAGTGCCTTAAACACATTCTTGTTTCCACTGCCAGCATGCAGCACCTACGCAAATACAAAATTATGTAGCCGATACAAAAAGTGAGAATATTAGAACTATGAGAAAGGGTGGTAATGATACTATGATTTAATGAGAATATGAGAACTATGACAACGGGATGCAATGTTACCAACAGAAAAGGGGTTGATGAATCAACCAAAATAAACAGAATAGTTTAGGCAAACTAACGAGATCACTGAATTAGCTATGGTTGGGCAAGCCGACCCCGATTGATCCCCTCTTGAAGGGAACAGAACGATGGCAAGGAATACATCGTTAGCCAATGCAGCAGGAGCAGACAGGCTCTATACATCAGTTCATGGCAAGTATGATAACCCCAACGAACGAATAATCTAGTGCCGAGCCCGAGATCATGACAATTATGACGGGAAACGAACACGATCGCCAAATCAAGTTCAAACCACACAGCAACCACTGGATTAACTACTCTCTCCGTAATCCAATGGCGCAAGAAAAGCCTAAACTAAGAACATGGAACGAACAGAGTCGAATGAAGAAACACTCACCAGTGCCATGTTGACACGGCTCGCCGCTAGCCTCGCTCGATCTCAGGTCTGCACGGTGGCAATCGAAGAGGGAAACGAACAGTAAGATCGACGAACCAAAGCATTCAAGTATTTTCTTGAAGAAGAAACAGAGGATCCTTACGGTTGGCGCCCGCAGAGATCGCGGGAGCTGCACAGAAGGAGAGACCAAGGCAAAAGGTCCCAGTGGAGGAGGAGGCGGCAGCGGGAGGCGAGGTGGGCTTCGTGGCCCATCAGCACGCTACTTGTAGGAACCGAAACTGTGGCGGCCACGCCTACTCCCAAGTTTGCCGCCACGAGCACGATCGTTTGTTTCGTGGCTCTTACGTTGGGCTCGCCGGGACAGAAGGCCAGGCGTTACGGTAGGGCTTGCACTTGAGAATGGGTTTTCAGCAAAGAAATTGAGGCCGGTTCTTTGTTTCTTTTTTCTTTTTGCCGACGGTTATTTATTTTTCTTAAACCGGAGTAGGCGTCTAGGGTCTAAGATTTCTTCTTGGTCTGGTTCTTTTAACACAGTATAAACACAGACACTCATACATACGCACATGCATCCATCCCTATCCCTATGACGCACACACACATATCCTACCCCTACGAGCACCTCCGAGAAGCTGAGCTGACACATCATCTTGAGA
This sequence comes from Triticum dicoccoides, assembly GCF_002162155.2. Taxonomy (NCBI): domain Eukaryota; kingdom Viridiplantae; phylum Streptophyta; class Magnoliopsida; order Poales; family Poaceae; genus Triticum; species Triticum dicoccoides. The sequence goes on along the minus strand of NC_041390.1, from coordinate 224,795,090 downwards.
TTGATGAAGTCGTCACAGATGCTTTCGTCGTCGACGATCTTCTCCCACTGAACGCACATTTGGCAGAAGGCCTGAAATAAATACAGAAAAATGCGAGCACCAGCGTCAAGTCTAGAACTTGAACCCTGGTGGACTGGGGCCATTGTCCTTCTAATAACCATCCAACCACAAGTTGGTTCTCCTTTTTTCCTAGGCTAACACGTTTAGGATGATTTTTATTTTTAAGAACAAAGATGCAAGGAGCGTCGAGGGTTGACTGCTCAACGGTGCGGGAGCGGAGGCGATTTTGAATTTGCCTCGCCTGTTCTGCGCCGCCAAGGATCAGCGCTCGCCGCCTGCGCGATGGCTGCCGCTGGTGCGACCGTCCCGCCCGGTCGTGGTGTCGCTGGACCGCGGCCGGCCCCGACCCTGTGCATCGCCCGTTCCGCCGTCTCCTGGGCGGACATGGCTGGTGCCAACGAGGCGGACGGCCGGGTGGAGCTCCCTATCTCCCTGGCTCCACCAGTCCTCGGGGAGTTTCTTGCGGTGGCGCGCTCGGCCCGGCAACGGGGCTCCGCAGCCTCGGGTGTTGCTTCTCCGGCTTCTCCAGCGGCGCCATCTCTGCCTCGTGCATTTAGGCTGCAGGCAGTGTTGGGCTCGGCCGCCGGAACTATGGCGGCGCCGTCCGCCGGGTTCGCGCGGCGGTCGCCTGGCCTAGGGCGCCATTGGGAGGGGTCCCGCGACGAGGTGGTACGCCGGGGTTCCCGGAGCTCGCCGCTGCCATGGACGGCGGCTGCGACCCCTACAAGGGGGAGGAGCGCCTGGTCTGGCCCCGCGTGGGCGGCTCTGCTTCGTGGGCCGACGCTGACCTACAGAGTGGGCCGGCCTGCGGGGGCCTGGGATTCCCTTCAGACGCGCCCTCGGAGAGACCTGCATCCCAGATGGCCCATACGGCCCAGATGGCAGTTGACCTAGCCGTCAGGTCGTGGCAGCTTGCGCCGATCCAGATCGCTGGATCTGGATCCAACGGAACGCAGCCGACCCGCGGATAGGATGGCCCGCTACCAGGGGCGAGGTGGAGCGGTTTAGCAACTCTGTTGGATCTCTTCCTCCCCTGACGCCCCCTTCCTTCCTCGATCTCCTGTCTATGCCCGTACAGCCGCCGTCCACCGCGCCGCCCCCGCCAGTGCTGCTCCCCGCCTCTCCGCCTCCCTCTGTCGCCCCTCCACTCGCTCCTATCTTGAGGTCCTGATGGCCAGGGAGCAAGGGGACGGGCTGGCTCAACCGAAGCGGCCGTTCCCCCGGATTCTGCTGATTCTGGCCCGAAATCGATGGGTGCCCTGCGTCGGGACCGTGCTTCCGGCTACTATGCGGGCACCTCCCTCCGCGGCCCTCCCCCGTCGAGAGATCCTGAGCGCGACCCCCGCCTCCCTCTACCTTGGTCTCCAGGCAACCTCCGCCGCCAGGATGCCGCACACCGGCGGGCCACTGATGAGGCGCGGGAAGTGGCTCTTTGTCGCGAACTGGAGGCCCGGCCTGGCGGCGGACAACGCTCCCGGGAAGGCTCCTCCTCGCGCAGTGACCGTCCCTTCGTCCAGGAGACCCGTGGCAGCTCGCGTGACCGGCAACGTTCGTTGGAGCCAGCTGTGCGTGACCCTCGGGAGGTCCCACGTGAGCAGTTAGCTGAGGCAAGGCCGCGTCGGGGTGCTGATGGTGCGCGGCGCAGTGGTGGTGCTGACTCCCAGGATTGGAAACGCCCATCGGACGACATGCCTCGGTACTCCCCGCCTCGGCGCTTTGAAGATGCTCTCGGCCCGCCCGAGCTCTCGCTTTGGAAGAAGAAGAACAAGAATAAGAAGAAGCGCGCCTAGCAAGGACCTTCCTTTGGGGATGGGGCGGTGCCTGACGTGCGTCCCGTCCTCCCTGGACCAGAGCAGGAGGCTCCGGTGCCGCCTCCGGCTAGGAGCGGGCGGTCCAGGTCTCGGGAGGAGACGATGTGCATCAGCTGTGGATGCACAGGCCACTTCCGCTCTGAGTGCCCGGCGCCTCCCCGTTGCCCCATGACTCTTGCATACTTGGGGTATGGGACTGAGGGCTGTGGCTTCTACTACCTTGACGCGGAGCTGCAGGAGGAGCCTGTCAGGCCACACTTGGCGACGGTCTCTCTCGTTCCTGGACAGACCCTGCCGCTGTCAGTCGTGGTTACTGTGGGCCTCATCCATGACGAGTTGGCGGCTTACATCGGTGACTACCGCGACAGTGGCTTTTCTTGGGTCGTCACTGAGACGGCACCGTTGGTCTTCTTGGTGCCGTTCCCTTCAGCTGAGCTTCTTCGTGTCTGCACCCACGACAACATTAGATGCCCGCTCAACAAGTTTCTCATCTCCGCCAAGGAGGCCGTCGCGGAACCGGACTCGGTTCCACCGCTCACCTCGGTATGGGTGCTTGTATACGAGCTTCCCAAGGGAAGCAGGCTCGCCCCTAAAGGGGGCAAGCTTGAGCACATTCTCAAGGCAGTCTCGAAGCCGGTGGGCAAGCTCTTATCTGTTGACCTCGCCTCCCTGGAGGGAGATGGTCCGGCCCGTATTGGGGTTCTATGCCCTATGCCGGCTGATGTGGACGGCCTTTCCTTGATCTTCTACTTTGGCAAGAAGGGCAGGCGTATCACCTACGAGGTCGACCTGGAGGAGCTCGAGAGCCGATCAGGAGTGATCTCTCCTCCCCCCTCCGGCTCCCTCCGACGACCGGCACGACGGGGGCGATGATGGCTTCGATGAGTCATAGTCCGAGGATGATGGTGTCCTTCTAGCGCAGGACTCCGATCGGCAGAGCCTGGATCGCGTTGGTGGGGCGGGGTCAGGGCCACCCAGGGCTGCCGCTCTCACCCTCACTGGACGCGGGCTGGCGTCGCCGCCACCTGCGGTGGGGAGGCCCACTTCACTGGCACCTTCGACGACCCTGGATCAAGAGGACGATACTGCTAGTGTGGGGATGGATGCGTGCCCGTCGTCCTCCCCACGCTCACCCGGGGTGGTGTGCTACTATCGCTCACCTGGGACCCCACCCTCACTAGCTGTGGGGTCCCCGACACTGGTTCCTGCTACGCCACCACCGTCTCGCTTGGGGTTGGGCACATGTGAGGGGTTGGGCACGGTCTACGCCGACTCTCCTGTGCCTAGCTCTGACACCCGGTTGGTGGCTTCTTCGGCTGTGGCGTCTAGGCAAAGCGCCCGTCTCTGTCGGTCCCGGACCCTTCCGGATGGCCGCGTCTCGACGGTTCCCGAGATGGCGGCCATGCGTGCGGTAGCACGCGACCTCACTCTAGGTACGACACCACCCCCTCCCTCTGGTTCCTTGGATCCTTCATATTCCGGTTCTCGATTTGTGGTTCTTGATTCGGTGCCGCTGGCACACCTTGGTGACGTTGCACCAGACTGTGATATTGTGTTTCGAGGTGAGAAGGGTCCCTGTCTTGAGCATATTTTGGACATTTGTGCCAAAGAGCGGCTCGATGGTGCGCTGGCTGAGGCTCGTGCCCGTGCCGAACAGCGGGCTATGGATGCCTCGGCCCCATCTGGCTCTGGGCATAGAAAGCCCGGGGTTGGATCAGGCCTGAGTCGGCCGCCCTCCCGGCTTGACACCCCCAGTGGCCCTCAAGTAGGGAGGGCCCTGCGAGGAAGGCCACCTATGCGACTCCATCCCTCTGAACAGATGATGGTAGTTCGAGGTGTTAGCGTCGACATGGCAGGTGATGCCCACATTAAGCGGGGGCGTCGCGGCCATCCATCGAAACAAATGCCCAATCCCGCACTTGGTGGGAGGGCTATCTCGGCCCACCCGAGGGGCCTAGTGACATCGGCGAGGTTCCCATATGAAGCTCCTATGCTAGAACATTAGGGGCTTCGGCAACTTGGGCCGCCGACGCCAACTGATTGACTACATCCGGCAGGAAGATATCGACATAGTAGGTCTTCAGGAGACGATTCGTTAGGACTTCTCCATTCAGGAGTTACAGGGGCTTTCTCGACACCCGTTTGCATGGCAATGGCTGCCAGCGTCTGGGCTGTCTGGAGGCATACTCCTGGGGGTCAGGGAGGATTTCTTCTCAGTGGAGGATATGAACCGCGGGGAATTCTTCCTTAGTATGTCCATCACCGACTGACGGGTGAACCTCACTTGGGAGGTGATAATTGTCTATGGCCCGGTTGATCACGGGCAATCGGCGGTATTCCTGGCCGAGATGCATGATAAGGTTGAATGCTGCACGACCCCAGTGGTGGTGGCGGGTGACTTCAACCTTATCAGGCATGAAGCTGACAAAAGCTCGCCGAACATCGACTGGTAGCGTATGCGCATGTTCAACGACTCCATAGCTGAGATGGCCTTACTTGAGATAGCCCGGGTAGGGGCTAGGTTCACATGCACCAATAAACAGGTGGACCCTATCCGAAGTGTGCTGGATCGGGTCCTCGTTGTTGTTCAGTGGGAGATTATGTTCCCACTGTGTTCACTACGGGCGGTCACTCAGATTGGCTCCGACCATGTTCCCCTGTTATTTGCGTCAGGGGAAGGGTCTCCACCGAGATCTAGGCGCTTCCATTTAGAACCATCATGGTTACTGCAGCTGGGGTTCGTCGAGATGGTTCAGGAACATTGGGTGCAGGCGTCAAATAACCCACGCGGCTAGTCTGTGCCACAGATGTTTGTCATCATTGCTCTAAGATCACCTGCCAGTTTATGCGGGGTTGGGGCGCCAACCTTGGTGCTGACTTGAGGTCCCACAAAGGGGCTCTATTGGACCAGATTAAGGCCCTAGACGTGATTGCTGATTCAGTCGATCTGTCGGCTGACGACTGGTTGCGGCGGTACTCCCTTGAAGCCTCCCTAATGGAGATCTTCAAGGGGGAGGAGCTATTCTCGCAACGTCGGGGAGGCTAGAAATGGCTCCTTCAAGGTGATGCAAATACCGCTTACTTCCAAGCAATAGCTAATGGGCGGCGCAGGAAGTGTTCCATCCCGTGCCTTTGGGAAGGGGACACCCTTCTCGAGCACCCGGATGAGATTATGACCCATATTTACTCCTTTTAAGGGCTCGTCTCGGCGGAACCCCGTAGTGGGGTCTCCTTGGCGGATGATTTCTGGCCCTTAGGGACATGGTATCTGACATTGAGAATGCAGAACTTACTATCCCTTTCTCGCCAGAAGAGGTGGGTAGGGTGATCGCCTCGATGAAGGCGGGGTCGGCACCAGGGCTAGATGGCTTGCCGGTTGCCTTCTTCCAGAAATTCTGGAACGTCCTAAAACCTGTGATCATGCCAATGTTCCATGAATTCTACGTCAGAACTTTTGAAATGGCCCGCATAAACTTTGGTGTCATCACCCTGATCCCCAAAGTAGTTGGGGCGACGGAAATTCGCCAATTCAAACCTATCATAGCTATCAATGTTCTGGAGCGCATCTTCTCTAATGTATGTGCTACTAGACTCGCACCGGTAGCTGAGAGGATGAATCACCCTCTCCAGAAAGCATTCCTGAAGGGGAGACGAATCCATGACGGGATTTTGTCCCTTCACGAGATTGTCCACGAGGTATGATCGCACGGGCAGAAGGGTGTCTTTCTAAAGCTGGACTTCTAGAAAGCATATGACCGGCTAGACTGGTCCTTTCTCCGGCTAGTCATGCAGCGCAGAGGCTTTAAGGATAGATGGCGCAACTGGATTATGCAGTTGGTACAGTTTGGCAAGACGGCGATTAACATTAATGATGAGGTGGGGCCATTCTTTTCATCCTCTGCGGGAGTGAAGCAAGGGGACCCGATATCCCCTCTTCTCTTCAATCTCCCCGTGGATGCATTGGCGGGAATCCTGGATAAAGCTAGGAGGGTCGGCCACCACTCGGGAGTTGTTGGTCATCTCATTCCGGGAGGAGGGGTCACCCATCTCTAGTACGCTGAGGACACCATGATTATGGTGGAAGGGTCCGCTCTCGACAAAGTTAATCTTAAGTTCCTACTCCTCTGCTTCGAGGCTATGTCAGGACTCAAGATTAACTTTGACAAGAGCGAGGTCATCATCCTGGGCTTCCCTGCAGAGGACCAACAAAGGATTGCGGATAACCTAAATTGCAGATTAACCTCATTCCCTATTACTTACTTGGGGATGCCGATGGTAGACTCGAAGATCCTGACGAGTGCATTCGACCCTTTGGTGGGACAAGTGGCATCTCGGGCAGAGCCCTGGCGAGGATGGTTCACCTCGAAAGGGAGCAAATCGACCCTTCCAACCTAGCAAGCCTCCCCATGTTCATGATGGGGATGTATATCCTACCTGAGGGCGTCCATAGTGCCTTCGATAAGGATCTCGCTAGGTTCTTTTGGCAGGCGGCCAACGGCCGCCAAAAGTACCACATGGTAAAGTGGGCGAATATTTGCATGCCTAAAGACCGTAGTGGCCTGGGCATCACTGCCTCCCGCCGTATGAACGTTGCGTTCATGTTGAGATGGGTCTGGCGGATCTTATGCGGCGAGGGAGGACTGTTGCTACAGCTCATTCCGGCAAAATACCTTAGGGGTGAACCACTCTTGGCATGCAACCGAATGGAGGGCTCACAATTCTGGCGAGCCATCCAAAGGATCAAGGAGGACATCCGCCTTGGGATCTCCTTCTCCTTAGGGAACGGGAAATGGATCCAATTTTGGCTCGATCCCTGCTGGGTACTGAGCCATTATGCGTTTGCTTCCCTGACTTATTCTTGATCCATGTGGATTCGTCTGTGCTAGTGTCTACGGCTTTCCAAGCGGGACAGTGGAACATCCGGTCTCGTTGCACCTTTGGACAAGCCGAGAGTAGCCACTAGAATAGATTGTGGTCTGCCCTCCCACTCATGCTTCTGGATTATCCGGACACGGTATCCTAGCGGCTCGCACTGACGACGGAGTTCTTAGTGAGCACGACATACCATGCCCTTTGCCCGTCTCCTATCACTCCCTGGCTGTCCGCATTATGGAAAGCCCCCATACCTTTAAAGATTAAGATTTTTGTTTGGCGACTACTACGGGATCGCCTCCCCTCGGGGATGAAGGTACGTAAGCGGCACAGACCTAGTGATGGTCTATGCCCTCTCTATGCAGTACCTGAGACCGGGACCCATATCCTCTTCTTGTGTACGGCGGCAAGGGTACTATGGACTTACGTCCGTGAGGCATTGGGGCCCGACTGGGAGACCTTGAACCTTGTGGAGTTTCTCCAACATAGAGCTTTACAGCAGTCGCGACATCGCTGCCTATTTTGGCTTGTTTTTGTGGCGATGTCGTGGGCTCTTTGGACGACTAGGAATAAGATGGTGATCGAAAAAGGTTTTTCCATGGAAGGCATGTGACTCCTTCAAATTCCTTGTTTTTCTACAGCAATGGCACCCGCTCTTGAGGCAGCATGATCGCGATCAACTCGGTCTTATGATGGATGCGCTATTGGCTTCAGCGCGTCATTTATCGTCCTCGTAGTGCCGCTTCGCGGCTACCACTAGGTGGCCTTTTCCTTATTTCTTTTATGTTTTCTTGGGCTTGACTGTGCTGTGGCCCCAGCCGTTGTCTATCAGGTGTTGTTTGAACATGGATTGTATGGACCGTTGCTTTATTTATAAAGCGGGGCGAAAGCCTATTTTGAGAGAGGAAGGAGCATCCGAATTTAAATTAATACAACCCAAGCACAGACATCATCCAGAAACAATACAGATCCAACATAGCATCACTCGGGTTTGGAACATGAAATTAAAACTTGGGCATCAACGTAGGCTCAAGAAAGACCCAAAAGGCTGCCACTACCCTAAGGGGTGGAAACCGGAAGGAGACATTTTGCATCTTGCTGATCACCAATCACATGTCCTCACCGTCCCTTCACTTCCCGAGTTGCATCCACTGCTGCAAAACAAATTACATTTGAATAGACAATCGACAAGGTGAGACGGGGAGAACCTCGATTGTAAGTTTGTTGCAAATTTGCCACATGGCCCATAAAAGTGCTTTGACACAATGACACTGTAACAGGCCCGATCTACCTCAACTATCTATTACAATCAGATCAAGGAGGAAGGAGGAGTAATTTGGGATCTGGAGAGGGAGGAGTGGAAAGGGGAATAATCGGAGGGGGAGCAGCCTCTCTCTCTGTTGCCAGTTGTCTCCATAGTCGATACCGAATCCGTGGCTCAGCCACCTACTTAACCCATCGCGAGCACGCAGGCTACACTTGGCCCAACTACCCACACACACCGTCACTCAGCGAGGCCGGCTGGCCCAGCTGCATCAGAGCCCACCATGGCTGGTGGGGTCAGTATGTCAGGCGTGACATTCTCCCCTCCTTGAGTGGCGGCTTGTCCCCAGGCCGCTGTTGACGCAAAACAACGACGAAGCTCGACGGGGTCCTCCCAGGTAGCCAGCGACGGAGGCAGTTCCGACCATCGCACCAGGAACCGCGACTGGAGTTCACCTTTGACGCACCAGCTTCTGATCATGTATCGCCACCGGATGGTGTTCTGCCTACAAAACGGAGTTAGCAGGTGGTAGCGACGGACTCACCCGAGCCTCTGGCCCGATCATCCGTTTCAGTTGAGACACATGCACCATTGGGTGTATCCTACTGTCTTCAGGCAATTGGAGCTTGTAAGCTACCGCTCCCACTCTGGCCAGGATGCGATAAGGTCCATAGTAACGGAATGCCAGCTTCTGGTAAGGTCGTTGCGCCACTGATGTTTGGATAAACGGCTGCAGTTTGAGGAATACCATGTCTCCCACCTCGAATGAACGATATGTGCGATGCTTATCAGCTTGCTTCTTCATGCGGTCCTGTGCGTGCTTGAGTTGTTGCTGTAGGTGCTCCATCATTACCTCTCTTTCGTGCAACCAAGCTACCAAATCAGGAACTGAACTTTCTTCCACTTGCGTAACTGCAAACTCTCTTGGTAAATGACCATACATTACTTCAAACGGAGTGCGCCCCAACGATGAGTGGAAGGCAGTATTGTACCAATACTCTGCCAGAAACAGCCACTTGCTCCAATTTCCCGGGCAGGAGTGAACCGCACAACGCAGGTATCCTTCCAAGCACTGGTTCACTCGTTCCGTTTGCCCGTCAGTCTGCGGGTGGTACGAAGAACTGAGGCGCAACTGGGTTTGTGAGATCTTGAACAACTCTTGCCAGACTGCACTTGTGAAGATACGATCTTTGTCCGAGATGATGGCCAGAGGAAGCCCGTGCAGTCAAAAGATGTTCTTCATGAATGCTGTCGCCACTGTGAGCGCCGTGAAGGGGTGGGTTAGCGGCACGAAGTGAGCATATTTCGAGAACTTGTCCACCACCACCAGAATCACATCATATCCTCCCGATTTAGGCAGCCCTTCGATGAAATCCAGAGATACGACAGCCCAGGGTCGTTTAGGTATCGATAGGGGCTGCAACAACCCCGCTGGAGAGACGCGCTCAGTTTTAGCTTGCTGACAGGTTACACAGGCACGGACGAACTGTTTGATCATCCCTTTCATGCCTTTCCAGAAGAACAGATTTTTCACCCTATGATACGTGGCATAGAATCCCGAATGACCCCCCACAGCGCTGTCATGTAGTGCTCTGATCAATGACTGTTGCACTTCCACATCAGCCCCGATCCAAATGCGCCCTTTATAGCCGATCACTCCATCTTGCAAGGAGTAGTCTGCGTTGCTAGCTGGGTCCAAAGCCAATTGTTCCAGTTTGGTTTGCACAGCTTTGTCCTGACGATAGCTAACTGCTACAGCTTCCAGCCATGACGGTCGACAGACCGATACTGCTGCCAATTCTGACCCCTCTTCTTGATCCCTCCGCGATAGTGCATCGACCGCTTTGTTAGTGACACCCACCTTGTATTGTATCTGGAACTGCAACCCAACCAATTTGGTGAAGGCTCTTTGTTGGATTGGCGTGTTCAACCGCTGATCTGTCAAATGCAACAAGCTCTTCTGATCTGTACGCACCAAGAACTCAGCGTGCTGCAAGTACGGCCTCCAATGATCGACAGCCATCATTAGTGCCAAGCACTCTTTCTCATAGGCCGAGAGACCAATGTTACGGGGTCCCAAGGCTTTGCTCAGATATGCCAACGGATGCGAGTCTTGCATCAGAACAGCCCCGACCCCTGTAGTGCTTGCATCAGTTTCCACCACAAACTTCTTGCGAAAATCGGGCAAAGCTAGAATTGGAGCTTGAATCAGTGCTTTCTTCAACTCCTGGAATGCTGTTCAGCCGTGGGAGTCCAGATAAATAATGTCCCTTTCTTCAGCATGTCCGTCAGTGGCCGGGAGATAATACCAAAGTTCTTAACAAACTTGCGATAATATCTTGCTAGTCCCAAGAATTCCCTTAACTTGCGAACAGATTCTGGGCGCGACCAGTCCTGAACTGTCTGGATCTTCTCCTCCAATGTGGCCACACCAGAGCTGCTGATTCGGTGCCCCAGATAGCTGATTTGCTGTTGCGCGAAAGAGCATTTTGATAGCTCCGCTTTCAGGCCATGCTCTTCCAGTAGTTTCAGCACCTGCCGCGGCAGCTTGACGTGCTTCTCTAGTGTTGACGAGTGGACTAGGATATCGTCCATAAACACCAACACACCGTGGCGGAGCAAGGGTTCAAACACCAAATTCATGCCTCCCTGGAAGGTCGGTGGCCCCCCTGTGACTCCATAGGGCAGGACCCGGAATTGATAATGGCCTTGGTGAGTCTTGAAGGCAGTTTTGAATTCATGCTCTTCGCGTAACCGTATCTGGTGGTAGCCCGCCGAAGGTCCAATTTGGAAAACCAGCAGGAACCCGCCAATTCGTCCAGCAACTCATCAATCACTGGCAAGGGGTAAGTGTTCTTGACCGTTATTGCGTTGAGGTGGCGATAATCAACACACATGCGCCAAGTCATGTCTTCCTTCTTCACCAGCAACACTGGCGACGAGTACGGGCTGGTGCTAGGCACTATTAGCCCCGCTTGAAGCATCTCCTTCACCTGTTTCTCGATCTCGTCCTTTTGCTCAGGTGTGTATCTGTATGGCCTTATATTAACTGGCTTGGCTCCCGGCAGAATAGGAATCGTGTGATCCCACGAGCAACGGGAGGCAGCCCCGTAGGTTCCTTAAATACTGACTGAAATTCTTCCAACACCTCTTGTACCTCAACTGGGATGTGCTTGATTACCACTTCGGGCCCCACTGCATACATGCATACGATGTGAGCCACTGAATTACTGGCCTCCAGATCAGCCAACTGCGCACAAGAAATCTGGTGCACTTCCTGAAGCCGACTCTGCACCCCTCTGAGTTCAATAGGCTGCCCTTGGTGTGTAAACTGTAATCGTTTTTCTGCCCAATCAATCCACATCAGACCGCAATCTTCAAGCCAATCAATGCCTACTATCATATCATAGCAGCCCAGCGCCAAAACTCGCAAGTCAGTCACAAATTCGTGCCCCTGTGTCGCCCACTTGCACCTTGGAATGCTGCCTGAACAAGAGAACGTTCCTCCATCCGCAATCTTAACTGACACAATGGTCATCGGCTGTACTGATAACTGCAGCCACGCCGCTACATCCTCACTGAGGAAGCTATGGGAGCTTCCTGAATCCACCAGGATTAAGACTTCCTGACCACAAATTTTTCCCAACAACCGGACTGTGTGCGGTGTAGTTTGGCCGGTAGTAGCCATCTTGGAGATGCACATGAGGACATCATCATCTGAATCTGAATCCTGAACTGGTTGCCCCATTTGATCAGCCTGCAACAGCTCCAACAGCTCCTCCACAACATGCAATTGCACTGTCGGTCCACACTGATGCCCTTGCCCCCACCTTTCTCCACATTTGAAACACAAGCCCCGGGCACGCCTGTAGTTTCTCAACGCCGCGACACGATCGTCCCCCCGCGCCAATCGCTCTGGTGGGTGCGCTGCTTCCACTCCCCGGCGATCATCTGCCGCTGTTGGTTGCACCATGGGAATTGGGCGACCTAGTGGTGCCCCACCCGCCAGAAGTGGACGAGGTTGTTGCCGATTCTGGGGAGCTTCGTATCGCCTTGGATCCCGGCGAGGCATGGCATCCATCATTTCTTCCTGCAAAGAAGCCAGGGAAAAAGCGGAGTCCAAGTCCTTTGGCTGGTGAAGAACAACGCAAATACGAATCTCTTGCCTGAGCCCTTCTAAAAACTATGTAGTGAAGAAAACATGATCGAATGCAGGGTTATACGCTAACAACTGATGCATGATTTCCTCAAATTGATGCTTGTACTCACTAACTGTGCCAGTTTGTTTAAGAGTTCGAAACTGATGCAGATACACTTGGTACTGTTCTCTGCCAAATTTCCCATAGAGAGCTGTGCATAATTCCTCCCAAGTCAAATTTCTACTCTTAGCCTCCTGTAATTGCAGCCAGCGAGCAGCGTTCCCTGTAAAATGCAGGGTAGCTACCCGGACCCAAAATTCTGGTTGAACCCCATAAACATCAAAGTACTTTTCGCAGCGAGTCCGCCAAAACTGTGGATTATCCCCATCAAACGATGGAAAATCCAGTTTAGGCAGGGACCAACTCGCCGGAGTATGCTGTGCGCGTGCATCGTACTCTCTACACTGACCTACAGAACCCAGGGCAAGAGATTTAGAGGCAGGGTCAGTTAGAGACGTACTGTTGACCGGAGGCGGCAACTGGGTGGTGACTACCCCGTAAGCCGAACCCCCGGAATTCTCGACATCGCCGTGGCCGCTTGGCCCGTGGTGCTCGGGGTTGTTGGTATTCGGCACGCCCGTCTTGAGCCCCACCAGATCGGCTTCAGATCGGCCCAAATCCGCCGCGGCTCTGGCGAGATCCACCGCGGGACCGTCGATTCCGCCAGCGTGGGGTGGAGGACGATGCGCCCCACTTGTGTGCGGAGCTCGTCGAGCTGGTTCTGCAGGCTCGTCACCAAAGGACGCCAGAGCTCGAGGGAGGCCTGGATCGCATCCAGCCGGGCGTCGTTGGCCGCGCGGCTCTCGTGGATGGACTTGACGAGAGCGGCGAGCTGCTCTTCCATCGCCGCCGTCTTCAGCGCCTGCTTGGTGGCATAGCGCGGTCGGGGATAGGCCGTCTCCAGATCGTCTGACCTCTGATACCAGATGTAACAGGCCCAATCTACCTCAGCTATCTATTACAATCAGATCAAGGAGGAAGGAGGAGTAATTTGGGATCTGGAGAGGAAGGAGTGGAAAGGGGAATAATCGAAGGAGGAGCAGCCTCTCTCTCTGTTGCCAGTTGTCTCCATAGTCGATACCGAATCCGTGGCTCAGCCACCTACTTAACCCATCGCGAGCACGCAGGCTACGCTTGGCCCAACTACCCACACACACCGTCACTCAGCGAGGCCGGCTGGCCCAGCTGCATCAGAGCCCACCACGGCTGGTGGGGTCGGTATGTCAGGCGTGACAGACACATAACACGCTTCGACGCGCCACATAACGAATTCAGCATAGAGAGAAAATCAACACCCGAGGCAGGCACTCCACGCAAAAGCGCAGCAACGAATATCTTAAAAAGACGTGCTTAGCATCTTTCTGAACCACACAAATAGCCCGTTACGCTTACCTAGGGAAATATCAGATCATACTATGGCTTAGGTGTTGGGGAACGTAGCAGAAATTCAAAATTTTCCTACGTGTCACCAAGATCTATCTATGGAGAAACCAGCAATGAGGGGAAGGAGAGTGCATCTACATACCCTTGTAGATCACTACGCGGAAGCGTTCAAGTGAACGGGGTTGATGGAGTCGTACTCGTCGTGATTCAAATCACCGATGATCCTAGTGCCGAACGGACGGCACCTCCGTGTTCAACACACGTACAGCCCGGTGACGTCTCCTACGCCTTGATCCAGCAAGGGGAGAAGGAGAGGTTGGGGAAGACTCCATCCAGCAGCAGCACAACGGCATGGTGGTGGTGGAGGAGCATGGTACTCCAGCAGGGCTTCGCCAAGCACCGCTAGAGACAAGGAGGGAGAGGGGTAGGGCTGCGCCAAGAAGGAGAGGAACTCATGTGTGTTGTGCAGCCCAAACCTCAAGTATATATAGGGGGAGGGGAGGGGCTGCGCCCCCACCTAGGGTTCCCTCCCTAGGGGTGGCGGCAGCCCCCAGATCCCATCTGGGTGGCGGCCATAAGGGGGAGAGGGGGAGGCGCACCTGGGGTGGGCCTTAGGGCCCATCTGCCCTAGGGTTTGCCCCCCTTCCCTCTTGGAGGCGCCTTGGGCCCTTGTGGGGGGGGGGGGGGGCGCACCAGCCCACCCGGGGCTGGTCCCCTCCCACACTTGGCCCATGCAGCCCTCCGGGGCTTGTGGCCCCACTTGGTGGACCCCCGGGACCCTCCCGGTGGTCCCGATACGTTACCGATAAACCCCGAAACTTTTCGGGTGACCAAAACAGGACTTCCCATATATAAATCTTTACCTTCGGACCATTCCGGAACTCCTCTTGACGTCCGGGATCTCATCCGGGACTCCGAACAACATTCGGTAACCACGTATATCTATTCCCTATAATCCTAGCGTCATCGAACCTTAAGTGTGTAGACCCTACGGGTTCGGGAACCATGCAGACATGACCGAGATAACTCTCTGGTCAATAACCAACAACGGGATCTGGATACCCATGTTGGATCCCACATGTTCCACGATGATCTCATCGGATGAACCACGATGTCAAGGACTTAATCAACCCCGTATACAATTCCCTTTGTCTAGCGGTATGATACTTGCCCGAGATTCGATCGTCGGTATCCCGATACCTTGTTCAATCTCGTCACTGGCAAGTCTCTTTTACTCGTTCCATAACACATCATCCCGTGATCAACTTCTTGATCACATTGTGCACATTATGATGATGTCCTACCGAGTGGGCCCAGAGATACCTCTCCGTTTACACGGAGTGACAAATCCCAGTCTCGATTCGCGCCAACCCAACAGACACTTTCAGAGATACCTGTAGTGTACCTTTATAGCCACCCAGTTACGTTGTGACGTTTGGCACACCCAAAGCACTCCTACGGTATCCGGGAGTTGCACAATCTCATGGTCTAAGGAAATGATACTTGACATTAAAAAAGCTTTAGCATACGAACTACATGATCTTGTGCTAGGCTTAGGATTGGGTCTTGTCCATCACATCATTCTCCTAATGATGTGATCCCATCATCAATGACATCTAATGTCTATGGTCAAGAAACCGTAACCATCTATTGATCAACGAGCTAGTCAACTAGAGGCTTACTAGGGACATGGTGTTGTCTATGTATCCACACATGTATCTGAGTTTCCTATCAATACAATTCTAGCATGGATAATAAACGATTATGATGAACAAGGAAATATAATAATAACTAATTTATTATTGCCTCTAGGGCATATTTCCAACAGTCTCCCACTTGCACTAGAGTCAATAATCCAGTTCACATCGCTATGTGATTAACACTCAAGGTCACATCCCCATGTGACTAACACCCAAAGAGTTCTGGGTTTGATCATGTTATGCCTGTGAGAGAGGTTATAGTCAACGGGTCTGAACCTTTCAGATCCGTGTGTGATTTACAAATCTCTATGTCATCTCCTAGATGCAGCTACCACGTTCTATTTGGAGCTATTCCAAATAACTGTTCTACTATACGAATCCAATTTACTACTCAGAATAATCTGGATTAGTGTCAAAGTTTGCATCGGCGTAACCCTTTACGACGATCTCTTTTACCACCTCCATAATCGAGAAAATTCCTTAGTCCACTAGTTACTAAGGATAACTTTGACCGCTGTCCTGTGATCCATTCTTGGATCACTCTTGTACCCCTTGACTGACTCATGGCAAGGCACACTTCAGGTGCGGTACACAACATAGCATACTGTAGAGCCTACGTCTAAAGCATAAGGGACGACCTTCGTCCTTTCTCTCTATTCTGCCGTGGTCAGGTTTCGAGTCTTACTCAATGTTCACACCTTATAACACAGCCAAGAACTCCTTCTTTGCCGATCCATTTTGAACTCCTTCAAAATCTTGTCACGGTATGTATTCATTTGAAAGTACTATTAAGCGTTTTGATCTATCCTTATAGATCTTAATGCTCAATACTCAAGTAGCCTAATCCAGGTTTTCCATTGAAAAACACTTTTCAAATAACTCTGCATGCTTTCCAGAAATTCTACATCATTTCCGATCAACAATATGTTAACAACATATACTCATCGGAAATTCTATAGTGCTCCCACTCACTTCTTTGGAAATACAAGTTTTTCATAAACTTTGTATACACCCAAAACTTTGATCATCTCATCAAAGCATACATTCCAACTCTGAGATGCTTACTCCAGTCCTTAGAAGGATTGCTGGAGCTTTGCATACTTGTTAGCATCTTTTAGGATTGACAAAACCTTCCGGTTGTATCACATACAACCTTTCCTCAAGAAAATTGTCGAGGAAACAATGGTTTTTGACATCCTATCTGCAAGATTTCATAAATAATGCAGTAATCGCTAATATAATTCCAACAGACTCTTAGCATCGCTACGAGTGAGAAAGTCTCATCGTAGTCAACTCCTTGAACTTGTCGGGAAACATCTTAACGACAAGTCGGGCTATCTTAATGGTGACATTTACCATCATTGTCCGTCTTCCTTTTAAAATCTATCTGTACTCAACAGCCTTACGACCATCGAGCCGTTCTGCCAAAGTCTACACTTTGTTTTCATACATGGATCCTCTCTCGTATTTTATGGCCTCGAGCCATTTATCGGAATCCGGGCCCACCATCTCTTCTCCATAGCTCGTAGGTGTTGTCTAGCAACATGACTTCCAAGACAGGATTACGTACCACTCTGTAGTAGTACGCATCCTTGTCGTCCTACGAGGTTTGGGAGTGACTTGATCCGAAGTTTCATGATCACTATCATAAGCTTCCACTTCAATTGGTGTAGGTGGCACAGGAACAACTCCTTATGCCCTTCCACACACTAGTTGAAGAGACGGTTCAATAACCTCATCAAGTCTCCACCATCCTCCCACTCAATTCTTTCGAGAGAAACCTTTCCTCGAGAAAGGACCCGATTCCAGAAACAATCCCTATTGCTTTCGGATCTGAATTAGGAGGTATACCCAACTGTTTTGGGTGTCCTATGAAGATGCATTTATCCGCTTTGGGTTCGAGCTTATCAACCTGAAACTTTTTCACATAAGCGTCGCAGCCCCAAACTTTTAAGAAACGACAACTCAGGTTTCTCCAAACCATAGTTCAAACGGTTTCGTCTCAACGGAATTACGTGGTGCCCTATTAAAGTGAGTGTGGTTGTCTCTAATGCCTAACCCATGAACGATAGTGGTAATTCGATAAGAGACATCATGGTGCGCACCATATCCAATAGGGTGCAACTATGATGTTCGGACACACCATCACACTATGGTGTTCCAGGCGGTATTAGTTGTGAAACAATTTCCACAGTGTCTTAATTGTGTGCCAAACTCGTAACTCAGATATTCATTTCTATGATCATATCATAGACATTTTATCCTCTTGTCACGAAGATCTTCTACTTCACTCTGAACTTACTTGAACCATTCAATAATTCAGACTTGTGTTTCATCAAGTAAATATACTCAGTATCTACTTAAATCATCTGTGAAGTAAGAATATAACGATATCCACTGCGTGCCTCGGCACTCATTGGACTACACACATCAAAATGTATTACTTCCAACGAGTTGCTTTCTTGTTCCATCTTACTGAAAACGAGGCTTTTCAGTCATCTTGCCCATGTGGTATGATTTGCATGTCTCAAGTGATTCAAAATCAAGTGAGTCCAAACGATCCATCTGTATAGAGTTTCTTCATGCATATCTACCAACAAACATGGTTCGCATGTCTCAATCCTTTCAGAAAATGAGTGAGTCCAAAGATCCATCAACATGGAGCTTCTTCATGCGTTTTATACCAATATGACTCAAATTGCAGTGCCACATTTGTGTGGAACTATCATTACTATCTTATACCTTTGGCATGAAAATGTGTATCACTATGATCGAGATTCAATAAACCATTCATTTTAGGTGCAAGACCATTGAAGGTATTATTCAAATACACAGAGTAACCATTATTCTCCTTAAATGAATAACCGTATTGCGATAGACATAATCCAATCACGTCTATGCTCAACGCAAACACCAATCTCGATGGTAGAGGGAGCGTGCGATGCTTCATCACATCAAGCTTGGGAAAAACTTCCAACACATATCGCCAGCTCACCTTTAGCTAGTCTCCGTTTACTCCGCAGCCTTTTATTTCGAGTTTACTAACACTTAGCAACCGAACCGATATCTAATACCCTGGTGCTACTAGGAGTACTAGTAAAGTACACATTATAATGCATATCCAATATACTTCCGTCACCTTGCCAGCCTTCTCATCTACCAAGTATCTAGGGTGGTTCTGCTTCAGTGACTGTTCCCCTTATTACAGAAGCACTTAGTCTCGGGCTTGGGTTCAACTTTGGGTTTCTTCACTAGAGCAGCAGCTGATTTGCCGTTTCATGAAGTATCCCTTCTTGCCCTTGCCCTTCTTGAAACTAGTGGTTTCACCAACCATCAACAATTGATGCTCCTTGATTTCTACTTTTGTGGTGTCAAACATCGCGAATATCTCAAGGATCATCATATATGTCCCTGATATATTATAGTTCATCACGAAGCTCTAGCAGCTTGGTGGTAATGACTTCGGAGAAACATCACTATCTCATCTGGAAGATCAACTCCCACTCGATTCAAATGATTGTTGTACTCAGACAATCTGAGCACAAGCTCAACAATTGAGCTTTTCTCCCTTAGTTTGCAGGCTAAGAAAATCGTCGGAGGTCTTATACCTCTTGACGTGGGCACGAGCCTGAAATCCCAATTTCAGCCCTCGAAACATCTCATATGTTTCGCGACGTTTTAAAACGTCTTCGGTGCCTCAACTCTAAACCGTTTAACTGAACTATCACGTAGTTATCAAAATGTGTATGTCAGATGTTCGCAACATCCACGGACGACGTTCGAGGTTCAGCACACTGAGCGGTGCATTAAGGACATAAGCCTTTTACTGTCTGCATAATTGCTACTATCAACTTTCAACTAATTTTTCTCTAGGAACATATCTAAACAGTAGAACTAAAGCGCGAGCTACGACATAATTTGCAAAATCCTTTTGACTATGTTCAGGATAAACAAGTTCATCTTATGAACTCCCACTCAGATAGACATCCCTCTAGTCATCTAAGTGATTACATGATCCGAGTCAACTAGGTCGTGTCTGATCATCACGTGAGATGGACTAGTCAACATCGGTGAACATCTTCATGTTGATCGTATCTTCTATACGACTCATGCTCGACCTTTCGGTCTCTTGTGTTCCGAGGCCATGTCTGTACATGCTAGGCTCGTCAAGTCAACCTAAGTGTTTCGCGTGTGTAAATCTGGCTTACACCCATTGTATGTGAATGTAAGAATCTATCACACCCGATCATCACGTGGTGCTTCGAAACGACGAACTTTCGCAACGGTGCACAGTTAGGGGGAACACTTTCTTGAAATTTTAATGAGGGATCATCTTATTTACTACCGTCGTTCTAAGCAAATAAGATGAAAAACATGATAAACATCACATGCAATCAAAAGGTGACATGATATGGCCATCATCACTTTGCTCCTTTTGATCTCCATCTTCGGGGCTCCATGATCATCATCGTCACCGGCATGACACCATGATCTCCATCATCATGATCTCCATCATCGTGTCTTCATGAAGTTGTCTCGCCAACTATTACTTCTACTACTACAGCTAACGGTTAGCAATAAAGTAAAGTAATTACATGACGTTGTTCAATGACACGCAGGTCATATAATAAATAAAGACAACTCCTATGGCTCCTGCCGGTTGTCATACTCATCGACATGCAAGTCGTGATTCCTATTACAAGAACATGATCAATCTCATACATCACATATCATTCATCACATTCTTCTTGGCCATATCACATCACATAGCATACCCTGCAAAAACAAGTTAGACGTCCTCTAATTGTTGTTTGCATGTTTTACGTGGCTGCTATGGGCTTCTAGCAAGAACGTTTCTTAACTACGCAAAAACCACAACGTGATATGCCAATTGCTATTTACCCTTCACAAGGACCCTTTTCATCGAATCCGATCCGACTAAAGTGGGAGAGACAGACACCCGCTAGCCACCTTATGCAACTAGTGCATGTCAGTCGGTGGAACCAGTCTCACGTAAGAGTACGTGTAAGGTCGGTCCGGGCCGCTTCATCCCACAATGCCGCCGAATCAAGATTGGACTAGTAACGGTAAGCATATTGAACAAAATCAACACCCACAACTACTTTGTGTTCTACTTGTGCATAGAAACTACGCATAGACCTAGCTCATGATGCCACTATTGGGGAACGTAGCAGAAATTCAAAATTTTCCTACGTGTCACCAAGATCTATCTATGGAGAAACCAGCAACGAGGGGAAGGAGAGTTCATCTACATACCCTTGTAGATCGCTACGCGGAAGCGTTCAAGTGAACGGGGTTTATGGAGTCGTACTCGTCGTGATTCAAATCACCGATGATCCTAGTGCCGAACGGACGACACCTCCGTGTTCAACACATGTACAACCCGGTGACGTCTCCTACGCCTTGATCCAGCAAGGGGAGAAGGAGTGGTTGGGGAAGACTCCATCCAGCAGCAGCACAACGGCGTGGTGGTGGTGGAGGAGCGTGGTACTCCAGTAGGGCTTCGCCAAGCACCGCTAGAGACGAGGAGGGAGAGGGGTAGGGCTGCGCCAAGAAGGAGAGGAACTCATGTGTGTTGTGCAGCCCAAACCTCAAGTATATATAGGGGGAGGGGAGGGGCTACGCCCCCACCTAGGGTTCCCTCCCTAGGGGTGGCGGCAGCCCCCAGATCCCATCTGGGTGGCGGCCACAAGGGGGAGAGGGGGAGGCGCACCTGGGGTGGGCCTTAGGGCCCATCTGCCCTAGGGTTTGACCCCCTTCCCTCTTGGAGGCGCCTTGGGCCCTTGTGGGGGGGGGGGGGGCGCACCAGCCCACCCGGGGGCTGGTCCCCTCCCACACTTGGCCCATGCAGCCCTCCGGGGCTTGTGGCCCCACTTGGTGGACCCCCGGGACCCTCCCGGTGGTCCCGGTACGTTACCGATAAACCCCGAAACTTTTCCGGTGACCAAAACAGGACTTCCCATATATAAATCTTTACCTCTGGACCATTCCGGAACTCCTCGTGACGTCCGGGATCTCATCCGGGACTCGAACAACATTCGGTAACCACGTATATCTATTCCCTATAACCCTAGCGTCATCGAACCTTAAGTGTGTAGACCCTACGGGTTCGGGAACCATGCAGACATGACCGAGATAACTCTCTGGTCAATAACCAAAAGTGGGATCTAGATACCCATGTTGGCTCCCACATGTTCCACGATGATCTCATCGGATGAACCACGATGTCAAGGACTTAATCAATCCCGTATACAATTCCCTTTGTCTAGCGGTACGATACTTGCCCGAGATTCGATCGTCGGTATCCCGATACCTTGTTCAATCTCGTCACTGGCAAGTCTCTTTTACTCGTTCCATAACACATCATCCCGTGATCAACTTCTTGATCACATTGTGCACATTATGATGATGTCCTACCGAGTGGCCCCAGAGATACCTCTCCATTTACACGGAGTGACAAATCCCAGTCTCGATTCGCGCCAACCCAACAGACACTTTCGGAGATACCTGTAGTGTACCTTTATAGCCACCCAGTTATGTTGTGACGTTTTGCACACCCAAAGCACTCCTACGGTATCCGGGAGTTGCACAATCTCATGGTCTAAGGAAATGATACTTGACATTAGAAAAGCTTTGGCATACGAACTACATGATCTTGTGCTAGGCTTAGGATTGGGTCTTGTCCATCACATCATTCTCCTAATGATGTGATCCCGTCATCAATGACATCCAATGTCCATGGTCAGGAAACCATAACCATCTATTGATCAACGAGCTAGTCAACTAGAGGCTTACTAGGGACATGGTGTTGTCTATGTATCCACACATGTATCTGAGTTTCCTATCAATACAATTCTAGCATGGATAATTGAAAGTGCAACTGTCCCTAGGTGATTTTGGTAATTCATAACAACATATAGCTCATTGAGCTAATGCTATTCCAAGATGACTATTTCAGGAAAGCTCAATGATTGGCATGGCATGGATGTGAAAGTGGAACCCTCAAAATGCTAAGGACAAAGGATTGGCTCCAGCTCAAAAGCTCAAGACTCTTCATTTTATATTTTAGTGATCCAAGATCACATTGAGTCTTTAGGAAAAGCCAATACTATCAAGGAGGGATGAGGTGTTGCTTAATGAGCCTCTTGCTTCATGTGCTTAGTGATATGCTCCAAAACCCTCAACTACTTTCCCATATCCACATATGACCTAAACCCTAAGCCAAACTCGGTCCTACCGATTCTTTCTATCCGGCGCCACCGAGTTTCACTTGTCATAAGCCACTGCCAAACCCTAGCAATTCGGTTCTACTGATAGGGATCTCGGTCTCACCGAGATGGGATTGCAAACTCTCTGTTTCCCTTTCGTAACTTTTCGGTCTCACCGAAAGAGCGAATCGGTCCCATCGAGATTGCAGTGTAAACTCTGTGTTTCCTTTTTGTAACTTTTCGGTCTCACCGAAAGAGCAAATCGGTCCCACCGAGTTTACCTGACCAACTCTCTGGTTAGCTTATTACCAAACTCGGTCTCACCGAGTTTGTGTAATCGGTCTCACCGAGATTACGTTATGCCCAAACCCTAACCATATCGGTCCTACCGAGTTGCATGTCAGTCCCACCGAAAATCTCTAACGGTCACTAGGTTTACCTTTTCGGTCCGACCGAGTTTGTTGATTCGGTCCCACCGAGATTGGAAAACTGTGTGTAACGGTTGGATTTTGTGTGGAGGCTATATATATCCCTCCACCTCCTCTTCATTCATGGAGAGAGCCATCAGAACACATACACAATTCCAACTCATATGTTCTGAGAGAGAACCACCTACTCATGTGTTGAGACCAAGATATTCCATTCCTACCATATGAATCTTGATCTCTAGCCTTCCCCAAGTTGCTTTCCACTCAAATCTTCTTTCCACAAAATCCAAATCCTATGAGAGAGAGTTGAGTGTTGGGGAGACTATCATTTGAAGCACAAGAGCAAGGAGTTCATCATCAACACACCATTTGTTACTTCTTGGAGAGTGGTGTCTCCTAGATTGGCTAGGTGTCACTTGGGAGCCTCCGACAAGATTGTGGAGTT
>NC_041390.1:224762438-224771207 GCF_002162155.2 Triticum dicoccoides | reverse complement strand
AAAATGCATATTCTTGGACATAACCCCGCCGTTTGGGCTATTGTGTGTGTTGGTTTGCAAGGTGACTTCTTTGATGGGAAAGAACCAAACCGTGAAGCTACCGCGGATGAGTTGAAGATGTTGCAATACAATGCTCAAGCTTGTGATATTCTCTTCAACGGATTGTGCCCCGAAGAATTCAACAAAATCAGCTGTCTTGAGAATGCAAAGGAAATTTGGGACACTTTGATTGATATGCACGAAGGTACCGACTCCGTCAAGGAATCCAAGTTGGATGTGCTTCAAAGTCAACTTGACAAGTTCAAAATGAAGGATGGTGAAGGTGTCGCTGAAATGTACTCTAGGCTTGCTCTCATCACAAATGAGATTGCCGGCTTAGGAAGTGAAGAGATGACCGATAGATTCATCATCAAGAAGATTCTAAGAGCCTTGGATGGAAAATATGATACCGTGTGCACATTGATCCAAATGATGCCGAATTACAAAGATCTCAAGCCAACGGAGGTGATTGGAAGAATTGTTGCTCATGAGATGTCACTTAAGGATAAAGAGGAACTTCACAACAAATCAAGTGGTGCCTACAAAGCCTCATGTGAAGTCCCTACATCATCAAGTGAGAAACAAAACTTCAATGAAGAATTGAGCTTAATGGTGAAGAACTTCAACAAGTTCTACAAGAGTAGAAGCAAAGATAGAAGTTTCAAGTCAAGGTCCTACAATGACAAAAGATCTTCTAGTCGAAAGCGAAACTGCTACAGTTGTGGAAGACCCGGACACTATTCCAATGAGTGTACGGCTCCCTACAAGAGAAGAGAAGATTCTCCAAAAAGAAGAAGCAAAGAATCACCACCAAGAGAGAGAAGGAGTAGAGATGATCGTTATGAACGAAGATACTCACGGAGAAGCAAGGATTCAGAAAGGAAGGAAAAATCATCAAGGAGCTACACAAAACGAAGACATCAAGCTCACGTTCGTGAATGGGTATCCGGCTCCGACTCCGACAGCCACTCCGAGAGAAGTTATCACTCCGACTCCGAAGATACTCAAGATGAAGGTGTTGCCGGTCTAGCACTTGTGTCAACCAACTCCTACGACATATTTGACTCACCAAATGAAGGAATTGGAAGATGCTTCATGGCCAAAGGTCCTAAGGTAACACACCCCGAGTATGTTGATTTCAATAGTGATGAAGATGACTTGTTAGGTGATGATTTGCTTGTTGACAACTCTAGTGATGAATACTATGATGAAACGTCAATTAATCATGCTAATCAAGATAAAACGAATGACAATGATAAGGAGAAGATTGAGGCTCTAACTAAAGAACTAAACACTCTTAAGTTAGCTCATGAAACTATCTTCGAAGATCATCGAGAACTTTTAAGAGCTCATGAGAAATTACGCTTTGAAAAGCTCAATCTTGAGCAAGAGCATGAGTTCTTAAAAGCAATCAATGATGATCTCCGCAAGAAAAGTTCTTCTTACATTGCCAAGCGTTTACTCTTATCCACTTACATGCCTCAAGTCAAGTCTAGTAACAAGAACAAGAAAGATTCTTCCTCTAGCAGTAACAATGATCATGCTAAATCCAATATTGTTGCTTCTAGTAGTTCTCTTGATTCCACTAATGATTCTCTTAGCCAAGTTACACTTGAGCAAGAAAATAGCTTATTGAAGGGAATTATAGAGAAAGGAGTGTACAAAAGCCTTGCCGGGAGTAAGCATTTCGAGGAAATTGTGCGCAAGCAAGGAATGCACCGGAAGAATCAAGGTGTTGGTTTTGAACGAAAGTTCAATGCCAATGGAGTTGAGTGGGAAGAAGATCAATACCCCAAGACAAAGTTTGTTCCTCAACAAGAGAAGTATGATACTTCTTTCAAGGGGACACAAGCTCAAGATGATCTTCCACCACAAGACTACAAGCAAAAATGCAAGGACAAGCTTCAAGAGGAAATTGATGCATTTGAAGAAGCTCCTAAGACCTTAGTCAAGTGGATTCCCAAGACTACTTCAAGTTCCACTTCATCAAGTACGACTACAACTCCAAGGATTCCCATCAAGATGGTGTGGATCCAAAAGAAGAAGAACTAGAGAGTTCTTGAGCGTGACTCCGCCAACATACTTCACTCTTATCATTTTGGCAAGAACAAGTGCAATCAACTTCCACATCTTGCACTAGTTCAAGGAGTCACAAACCCTCTTGTTGGTAAGACAAGGGACAAGGTAACCTAAAAGTTTTCATGGACATCATCTTGTGTGTGCATCACTCTATGTCTATGGATATCCTTGTTTGTTCCTTGTGGGACTAACCCATGTAGGTATTGAAAGTGCAATTCACTCAAATGGATAGCTCCAAGTGATCTACATCAACATTGAGCATCCACATCTTCAACATCTACATGAAGTCATCATCGACAAAACCCGAGGTTAGTTCATCCCTCTAAGGGGGGATATCACATCTAGGGGGAGCTCTACTCTAAGACTTGAGCTAAAGCAACTCTAAAGATGTGAACACAACAATGCTTTATGTAAAAGTGGTAACCCCACTTGAGCTTAAACGATGAGTATGACCTATGATCAAGTGTTCTCACTTGACTCCTAAGTCAATATACTCATATATAGATGACCTTGTCATCGCAAATTGCTTGATAGATGCTATAATTGGTTGTGCATGCCTTGTCACATATTTCTTTTGCCATCTTATTGTGTGAGCATGTTGGTTGCATATTTTACTCATTCGAGGACATCCACTTGTTGTTTTGATTGTTTGGTTTTATTTCCTTTTGCCAAGTGGATGGACAAGAATGCCTAAGAACCTCCTCTAGCTATCTATGCTTTTCTCGTCTCAAACTCTATTCATGCTACATCACAAAATTTGATCAAGTCAGATTCGAACCACTCTGTGTGAGGAGCGCTCGGAGTCCCCGATTCATCATAGACTTAAACTTCCAAAACCTCTTTATGATTCTCGATCTGACCGATACCCTACTTTCGGTCTTACCGAGATCATTAAGTTGATCTAGGTTTTCAATCTCGGTGCAACCGATTTGAACCATTCGGTCACACCGAGTTGCAACAACTATATACAGTTTTGCATCTCGGTGCCACCGAGTTGTTCCACTCGGTCACACCGACAGGGTCGGGCTATATATAGTCACGGGCAAAAATTTGGAAATTTCTCCGAACCCCTTCGCCCGCGCGATAGCTTGCTCTGCCAACTTGGTCTCCGGATCGTCTCCTCGCCGCCAGCCGCTGGTCTCCGTCACCGTCAACAGAAATTCAACCCCGCCGTTGCCGCCGTAGCGAGTCTCCGCAGAACTAGGGTATGGACTCAATCTTTGTGCTATTCCCCAATCCGATTCTTAGCACATTGTGATCATCATGATTCTTGCCACGTTTGTTAAACTTCTATCCAGTCAATGAACTCGTAGATTAGGTTTAATTCAAAAATTTTAGGGTTAGGTTTCCGCCGAAACCATCTCGGACCCACCGAGTTGAAAAACTCGGTCCCACCGATTTGGCTTATGCCATTGCACAAGTGAGACTCGGTCTGACCGAGAATTACTTATCGGTGTGACCGATTTTGGAACTCTGTGAAACCCTAGCAGTCTCGGTGCCACCAAACTGTGACTCGGTCTGACCGAGTTCACTAGTTTAGGTGCCAAAACTGCTTCGGTATCACCGAGTTTAGAAATCGGTAGATCCGAGATGCTTTCAGTGGGAAACTAAAACTAAGTTTTTGAATTATTCTTTTGCAAAAATCTCTGCATTTTATGATGCTTATCCACTCTATCTCATCTATAACCTATTCACAGGGTCAGCAGTCAGAGTTTGCATCATGTCAGACCAAAGTGATAGCCAGAACTTGTCAGAGCAGCAAGTGCAGATGAGTGAGGGCACTAGTCCCTCAAGTTCCTCAGATGATGGCAGCAAGAGCACCCCTAGCAATCTGCCTAAAGCTGCCACAAGACAGAGAAAGAAGAGAACCTCAGACTCAGAAGATGAGGATTATGTGGCAGAAGAGGAAGCAACTTCCAAGAGAGTTGAGCCAGCACAGGGCATAAAACCAGGGATGAAGATCAAAAGGCCAGCATGCAGGCAACCTATGTCAAAGGCCAGAGCTTCAATTGAGAAGCCCACTCCCATTGAGCCAGTTGTTGCTGAAGGCAAGAAGAGGAAAGAAAGGGTGAAGAAAACTGTAGCCAGAGTGCTTGGCAAGGCTTCCATCATGGAAGATGAGGAGGAAGAAGAAGAGGTAGCTGCACCAGCACCTAAGGCACCCAAGTTGATGGGTGATGCCATAAGAACAAGGGCAGCTGCTTCCAAGGCCAAGCCAGCTCCAAAGCCAAAGCCAAAGAGGAACACAAGAAGCATCCCAGCTATTGAGAAGAACAAGGCCCCAGTGCCTGAAGCTGCAGAAGAAGAAGAAGAGAATGTTCTTAGAAAGCTCAAGCCCAAGATCCCAGACCACAACGATGCTCATCCTGTGGCTGAGGATATGAAACTCAGGAGAGATTCAGGGCTCTGGAAGTGACAGAGATTCAGACTGCAGTGGAGCAGCTCCAGGATGACATGCAAGAGAGGAGAGGCAAGACTACAACTGATGCCTTTGCCAGAATGCCACGAGGTCCGAGGTCGTCTACAGTGCCAGTTGCTGACCCCAGAGCCACCACGTCTGCACCAGCTATAGCCTCAGTTCCACCAGCTCCAGCGTCCACTTCAGCCTCGACTCCGACCACGTCTACAGAAGGCTTCGTCCTTGGAGTGCTCCGGACTCCACCACCACCTGAAGATCAAGCCTGAGTGTCGACTTAGCACTATGCATTCTCTAAGAACTTTTTGGTAACTTGTTGCCAAAGGGGGAGAAAATGTATAGATCATAGGCTTCGAGAGAGAGTGTTGCTTTTATTCTCTCTTGTTATTATTTGGTGGTTTTTCGAACTTTATTTGCTTTTGTGTGAGATACTATGTCATTGCTCGTGAGACATTGATGATCATGTGTTTGATCATAAGCTACACTTAATGTTTGCTTAATATTATCATCTTATCTATCTTATGTGATCATTCACTATTCTTGGTGATGAGTGCATGTATTTCATTCTTATCATTTTAAGCGCTCCACCAAGATGTATGTGACATGGAAGAGTAACCCATGACTCTAACTCTTTGTGCATTTGCAGTCCAAAGCAAATTTTAAATATGCACAAATTTAGGGGGAGCTCTTACTTGTCACATACTTCTCAAAGCGACGATATATTTCATGCTTATTATCATTTGTCGAAGCTTTGATCTATATGTTGTCATCAATTACCAAAAAGGGGGAGATTGAAAGTGCAACTATCCCTAGGTGGTTTTGGTAATTCATAACAACATATAGCTCATTGAGCTAATGCTATTCCAAGATGACTATTTCAGGAAAGCTCAATGATTGGCATGGCATGGATGTGAAAGTGGAACCCTCAAAATGCTAAGGACAAAGGATTGGCTCCAGCTCAAAAGCTCAAGACTCTTCATTTTATATTTTAGTGATCCAAGATCACATTGAGTCTTTAGGAAAAGCCAATACTATCAAGGAGGGATGAGGCGTTGCTTAATGAGCCTCTTGCTTCATGTGCTTAGTGATATGCTCCAAAACCCTCAACTACTTTCCCATATCCACATATGACCTAAACCCTAAGCCAAACTCGGTCCTACCGATTCTTTCTATCCGGAGCCACCGAGTTTCACTTGTCATAAGCCACTGCCAAACCCTAGCAATTCGGTTCTACTGATAGGGATCTCGGTCTCACCGAGATGGGATTGCAAACTCTCTGTTTCCCTTTCGTAACTTTTCGGTCTCACCGAAAGAGCGAATCGGTCCCACCGAGATTGCAGTGTAAACTCTGTGTTTCCTTTTTGTAACTTTTCGGTCTCACCGAAAGAGCAAATCGGTCCCACCGAGTTTACCTGACCAACTCTCTGGTTAGCTTATTACCAAACTCGGTCTCACCGAGTTTGTGTAATCGGTCTCACCGAGATTACGTTATGCCCAAACCCTAACCATATCGGTCCTACCGAGTTGCATGTCAGTCCCACCGAAAATCTCTAACGGTCACTAGGTTTACCTTTTCGGTCCGACCGAGTTTGTTGATTCGGTCCCACCGAGATTGGAAAACTGTGTGTAACGGTTGGATTTTGTGTGGAGGCTATATATATCCCTCCACCTCCTCTTCATTCATGGAGAGAGCCATCAGAACACATACACAATTCCAACTCATATGTTTTGAGAGAGAACCACCTACTCATGTGTTGAGACCAAGATATTCCATTCCTACCATATGAATCTTGATCTCTAGCCTTCCCCAAGTTGCTTTCCACTCAAATCTTCTTTCCACAAAATCCAAATCCTATGAGAGAGAGTTGAGTGTTGGGGAGACTATCATTTGAAGCACAAGAGCAAGGAGTTCATCATCAACACACCATTTGTTACTTCTTGGAGAGTGGTGTCTCCTAGATTGGCTAGGTGTCACTTGGGAGCCTCCGACAAGATTGTGGAGTTGAACCAAGGAGTTTGTAAGGGCAAGGAGATCGCCTACTTCGTGAAGATCTACCGCTAGTGAGGCAAGTCCTTCGTGGGCGATGGCCATGGTGGGATAGACAAGGTTGCTACTTCGTGGACCCTTCGTGGGTGGAGCCCTCCGTGGACTCGCGCGACCGTTACCCTTCGTGAGTTGAAGTCTCCATCAACGTGGATGTAGGATAGCACCACCTATCCGAACCACGGGAAAAACATCCGTGTCTCCAATTGCGTTTGAATTCTCCAAACCCTTCCCTTTACATTCTTGCAAGTTGCATGCTTTACTTTTCGCTGCCAATATACTCTTTGCATGCTTGCTTGAATTGTGTGATGATTGCTTGACTTGTCCTACAATAGCTAAAATCTGCCAAGAACTAAAATTGGGAAAAGGTTAAGTTTTTATTTGGTCAAGTAGTCTAATCACCCCCCCTCTAGACATACTTTCGATCCTACAATAATAAACGATTATCATGAACAAGGAAATATAATAATAACTAATTTATTATTGCCTCTAGGGCATATTTCCAACATTAGGTGTACCATGATACAGGTTCTTGGAAGCCGTTGGATCCCAGAACCGTCGGCTCCCGACAGCTCTTGAACATTTTGCAAAAGAGTCATCCAAATGTCTAATTTTTTTCTCAAGAAAATGCAAAAGATCTTTGCATTTCATTTCATAGAAAAGGCGGGAGTTTGGGTTACAATCCTCCTAGAAGGCAAACATATAATGCAAAAGCGCGAAATCAGTGTACATCCCAGGTTTGGGGGTTGAGGGCGCGAAGCCCCACCTCTCCGGCTCTGGCCCAGAGTGCCTCCTCCTCCTTGATCTTGGTCATCAGTGCCACAATTGAGGGGCTGGCTCTATCGAAGACGCAATCATTTCGGTGTTTCCAAATCATCCAGGGTATGAGCAGGGTCATGGAGGCGAGTCCCTTGCGCATGGGCTTCGGCGTGAGCTGCCTCGTGGAGAGCCACCAAGACTTGATCGATGGCTCGCTGTCAGGCAGGTTGCAGCGTACCCTAAGCCAGCACAGTACCTCGTACCATATCTGCTGTGAGAATGGACGGGTGTAACGCCCGGATAATTAAGCTACAGTAATTCCATGCTAATGATGCCATGCCACCTCAGTTACTGTTGCTAATCTCACGTTAGTTCAGAACCGATTCAAAATTCAAATTCAAAATCAAGTCAAGCAATTAAAGTTTTCAAAAGTCAAAACTAAAATGTTCTTAATGTGACAAATAAATCATGGATAATATTGGTGGAGAAACAACATCTCTATAAAATAATTAAATACACTAAAGTGATTAAAACAACAGCAAAAACAATTAATTATACCCCTATAATATTTTATAAAATACTAAACTATTTTTGCCAGGTGCCAAAGTTATTGTGGCAATGGTATAATTAATGTTACTATTTTAGGTGCTAATTGAATATTGAAAAAAAATTAAAACAATTCGGGAAATAAAATTTAAAACAAAAAAGAAAAATAAGAAAAAGGAAAAGGCTAAACAAAAAATAAAATAAAAGGAAAAGCCCCCCCATTGGGCCAACCGGCCCAGCTGGCTACTAGGCCGACTAGGCCGGCCCACCCCACTCCCCGTATCCCCCTCCCTGAAACCCTAACCAACCACCCCGCACTCCCCCCACTCGCCCACTCCCCCACTCCATGATTCCCCCCTCGCCCCTGCCCCGCCCCCGATCCAGATCGGGGCGCGTCCCCGGCGCCACCACGCCATCGTTCCGAACATCGTCGTTGTCGTTCGCCGGACTGCCTCATCCCCGGCGCCCCGTCCTCGTCTCCTCGCCGACCAGTGACCTCGCGCCATCGCCGTTCGCCAAACCAGGCGCCCCACTGTTGCCGCCCCTCGCCGGATCGACCTCGCCATGGCCTCCTCGTCCCCTCTCCGAGCACCGCTGCCACTGTCCCTACGACCCCGCGGTGAGGCCCTGGCCTCTCCTTCTTCCCCCATGTCCCCGCGATGACCGCGCCCACGCCGTGCTCGTCTGCACCGAGCCGCCCGCTGCCCGCACCTCCCCTACTGTTGCCGCACCTGCTGCTACCGCACGAGCCGCCCCGCGCGTGCACGCGCTTGCCTGCGCCGTCCGCAGCTCGCGCGCGCGCCCCGCCGCTGCCTCGCTCCCTGTTGCTCGCCCACGTGCAGCGCTTGACGTCCCGCCCAGCCGTGCCACGCCTTGCGTCTCCCCT
>NC_041390.1:224752422-224761668 GCF_002162155.2 Triticum dicoccoides | reverse complement strand
CCGCCGGCCCACGCCCACCCAGGCTGCCCCAGGCCACCGCCCCTGTTCCGTCGCCATGCCGTGGCCGCCGGCACCCAGTCGGGTGCGCCCCTGCCGGCCACGCCTGCCGCCCGTTATGAACTGCGGCCGCACGGGCGACGCCCGTGACCCGCGCGCCCGCTAAGCCCCCCTGTGCAAATAACAAGTGGGGCTAGCCCCTCAGGAAAAAAAAGATAAAAAATAAAATAATAAAATGATAAAAATTAATTAACCAATTAATTAATGAATTAATTAACTTAATTAATCTAGTTTACTTAAACTTAATTAACCTAATCGTTTAACTAACTAATTAAACCTGTTTAGTTAGTCTTAACCAATGACAGTGGGACCCACACATCAGTTTAACCAGTCAACAGTCGGAGTTGACCGCTGACATCATGCTGACATCATGCGGACGTCATAATTGTATTTTCTAATTTAATTAATTCTGTTAATCCTAAAAATGATATAAATCTTTAAAAATTAATATAAAATAATCCGTAGCTCGGATGAAAATACTTTGTACATGAATTAACAACTCAACTGTTAATACTTGAGAATATTCTTTGGCTCCCCTTGTGTCGAATCAATAAATTTGGGTTGAATACTCTACCCTCGAAAACTATTGCGATCCCCTATACTTGTGGGTTATGAAGACTATTTTCTGGCACCGTTGCCGGGGAGAATAGCTCTATTCTTTGAGTCACTTGGGATTTATATCTGCTGATCACTTTGAGGAACTTGAAAGACGAAAAAACCAAGATTTATCCCTCAACTACGAGGGGAGGTAAGGAACTACCATCTAGCTCTGCACTTGATTCACCTTCTATTTTGAGTAAACTTGTGACACCTACACCTGCTGTTGATTCTGATATGTCGCAGGTTATTGATGATGCCACTTCTGCTATGCATGATGCTTATGATGAAACTACTCCTATGCTTAATAATACTGTGCCATTAGGTGAATTTCTTGATGAACAACTTGCTAGGGTTAGAGAGAATGAAATTATTGAAACTGATAATATCGATGAAAGTGATGATGAAGATTCTCCCCCTAGATATGAATTGCCTGATGTACCTGAGGGTTACGTTATGGATGAAGAAACTGCTAGAGATCTTTTAGCTTGCAAAGATAGATATGATCTTAAGAAACTGTTAGCTAAGCTGAAAGATTGAATGCTAGAATGAAATATGACCCTGCTTTTGCTACTTCACCTATCTATATTTCTGATAAGGGTTATGATTTCTCTATCGATCCTGATAATTACTTTGTGGCTATGAATCTGAAACTATTGTGGCACATCTTACTAAATTAAATGATATAGCTACCCTGTTCACTAATGAGGAGAAAATTCATTACTACTATATCCTTAAGTTATTTCCGTTCTCATTAAAGGGTGATGCTAAAACATGGTTTAATTCTCTTGATCCTGGTTGTGTGCGTAGTCCCCAGGATATGATTTATTACTTCTCTGCTAAATATTTCCCCGCTCATAAGAAACAAGCGGCCTTAAGGGAAATATATAATTTTGTGCAAATTGAAGAAGAGAGTCTCCCACAAGCTTGAGGGAGGCTTCTCCGATTACTTAATGCTTTGCCTGATCATCCTCTCAAGAAAAATGAAATACTTGATATCTTTTATAATGGACTAACCGATGCTTCCAGAGACCACCTGGATAGTTGTGCTGATTGTGTTTTCAGGGAAAGAAACATTAATCAAGCTGAATTGCTCTTGAATAATATGTTGAGTAATGAAAATGATTGGACACTTCCTGAAACAACTCCTAAGACAACTCCGAAGAAAAGGGGTATTCTATTTCTCAGTCCTGAAGATATGCAAGAGGCAAAGAAATCTATGAAAGAAAAAGGTATTAAAGCTGAAGATGTTAAGAATTTACCACCTATTGAAGAAATACGTGGTCTTGATAACCTGACACACGTAGTAAAGGTGAATTCTCTCTATATATTTGATGAAGGTGATATCCCTCGTTATAAGTCTGCTAGCCAATGCTTGGATGAGTTTGATAATTTCATTGTTAAACAAGAAAATTTCAATGCTTATGTTGGTAGACAATTGAAACATAATGCTTATATGATTGAACACTTGAGTGATCATATGTCTAGAGTTAAAGGTGAGCTTAAACTTATTAGTAAACATGCTTCTATGGTTACCACTCAAGTAGAACAAGTGCTTAAAGCTCAAGATGATTTGCTCAGTGAATTAAATAATAAGAAAAATGATAATGATGTTAGAGTTGTGACTAGAGGGGGTAAAATGACTCAGGAAACTTTGTATCCCGAGGGCCACCCTAAGAGAGTTGAGCAAGATTCTCAGAGAACTAATGTTGACACACCTAGTCCTTCTAAGAAGAAGAAAAAGAAAAACGATAGGACTTTGCATGCTTCTAGTGAACCTGTTGTTGACACACCTGAGAATCCCAATGATATTTCCATTTCTGATGATGAAACACAATCTGGTAATGAACATGAACCTAGTGATAATGTTAATGATGATGTTCATGTTGATGCTTAGCCTAGCAATAACAATGATGTAGAGATTGAACCTACTGTTGATCTTGATAACCCACAATCAAAGAATCAACGTTATGATAAGAGAGACTTCGTTGCTAGGAAGCATGGTAAAGAAAGAGAACCGTGGGTTCAGAAACCCATGCCTTTTCCTCCTAAACCATCCAAGAAAAAAGGATGATGAGGATTTTGAGTGCTTTGCTGATATGATTAGACATATCTTTTTGCATATGCGTTTGACTGATATGCTTAAAATGAATCCTTATGCTAAGTATATGAAAGATATTGTCACAAATAAAAGAAAGATACCGGAAGCTGAAATTTCCACCATGCTTGATAATATACTTTTAAGGGTGGAATACCAAAGAAACTAGGAGATCCCAGAGTACCAACTATACCATGCTCCATTAAGAGAAACTATGTTAAAACTGCTTTATGTGATCTTGGAGCCGGTGTTAGTGTTATGCCTCTTTCTTTATATTGTAGACTTGATTTGAATAAGCTGACACCTACTGAAATATCTTTGCAAATGGCCGATAAATCATCTGCTATACCTATCGGTATTTGTGAAGATGTGCCTGTTGTGGTTGCAAACATTACTATTTTAATGGACTTTGTTATTCTTGATATTCCTGAGGACGATAGTATGTCTATTATTCTTGGTAGACCCTTTTTGAATACTGCAGGGGCTGTTATTGATTGCAACAAAGGCAATGTCACTTTTCATGTTAATGATAATGAGCATACGGTACACTTTTTGAGGAAACAACCTCAAGTCCACATTATCAATTCTACTGGAAAAACTTCAACAATTACTATTGGAGGTCTTGAATTTCCTCTTCCTACTGTCAAGAAGAAATATGATATTCTTATTGTTGGGGACGTGCATATCCCCGTTGAGGTAACTTAGTGTTATTCAAAAATTCTCCGGTTTCATGCGATTCGGAAAGAGTTTGTTAACAAGACTTGATCAACCTTGTTAGTGGATTCCTTTTGATGAGCATGAGATGGATGAAGTTGGAAAGCACAACTCTCCGTACCCTCCTTTTACTTTCTGTTATTTAGATTAAATAAAGCAAAAATAGTATTTTCTGTCTGTTTTTTGAATTATCCTTGCAATAAAAAATACCCCGAAAATAAAAGTTCTCCAAATGTCCTGAAAATTTTAGATGATTTTTTGTAGAATATTTAAGAATTATTGGCACTTAGAACACACCAGGGGGCCACACCACCTGGCCACGAGGGTCCAGGGCGCGCCCCTGCCTCGTGGACCCCACGTGGGCCCCCTCCACTTATTCCAGCACCCACACACTTCGTCTTCCTCCAGAAGAAAATCATCCCACAGCTCAAACCCGAGTTCTAGCTTATCTTGCTACCATTTTTGATCTCCTAGCTCAAAGCTCCATTCACAAAACTGCTTTGGGGGATTGTTCTTTGGTATGTGATTCCTCCAATGGTCCAATTAGTTTTTGTTCTAATGCTTTATTTGTTGCAAATTTTTGCTGCTTAGGTGACCCTGTTCTTGAGCTTGCATGTCTTTATGTGGTCAAAAGTAGTTTTAATGCATGATATGGCCTCTAGGCACTTGTGGGAGTAGTTGCTATCAATCTTGTTGAGTTTGGTTCACTTTTATTTTAAGTCACTAAAAATTTCAGAAATTGTTCAAAGAAAGAAAATGATGAAGAGATTGTTGAGGGGCTCTTTGAGCCGAAGCTCGAAGGATAAGCAAAGTGAAGAGAATAAGAAGCCCAAATATAATCTCCCTCACTGCGGAGGTTCGGCCGTGCGAATGGCAATGTGATGAGTTCTTGAGAGCAGCCGGGATTCATGATGACTTTTATTATTTGGCTGAGAATGCAGGCCTCACCGACTTCCTCCGCGACCAGCGCGAACAGTATCTCCTCCTCACTAATATTTCCGTGCAAAAATTTTACTTTCATGCTAAGAAGTCACCACCTTCAGTGGAATTTCACTTATATGATGAGGTTAAGGAGATGTCACTATATGATTTTTGTCGGGTCTGTAAGATACCCTTTGCGGGCAGCATCGAGGAACCACATCGTAATGATGTGGAGGAGTTTATTGATACAATTGCTGTAGGGGAAACGAGGAAAGTTTCCGATGCAAGAATTACTAGCATACATTTTCCTGTTCTACGTTACTTTGCAATATTTGCTAGTAGATGCTTAATTGATCATGGGAACAGTGAAAATCTTAGTGCCCCTGATATTGTTATTTTGTGCCATGCTTTGAATTAATAAAGCCATCAACCGGCCTGAAATAACATCGAACAACTTACCAAAAAAGGAAAGGAAACGGCTAATACATATATGACATATCAACATAGCAATTTTGTTCCCCTCCCACAAAAGGCAAAGAGGAGGTGACAATCCCTATCATCCACTATTGCCCAGCTAGTGAGTTCCTCTTCCCTCTGACTACCACTTCGGTGGCATATGGGTGGAGGGAAATCCAGGGCTTCGTGCTTGGCTAGTAATAGACATGCTAGGTTGGTTTTCAAGGCAACAATTCATTGATGGAGTTGGCGCCACTATATAGAATAAATTTATCTCCATTGCAATGCCAATGTAGGGATCATTTATGAGGAGGCGACATAGAGTGCATGTAGATCATTTTGTACATGTGTCTACTAGTGCTTGTTGTTTCTGGTGGCGACAACAATTTATAGTGGTTGACTTCCCTGGCGTTAAGTTGGAGGTTGCATGTAGACTAGTACGGTCGTCTTTGTCAATTCAAACTACCAATAGACAACACACACTGGGCCAAAAGAGCATGGAGATTGGTCAATGAACACACCACAATGATATGTGATCTATCTTCAATGACAGTGCTTGCTTCGCTCAGAAAGCATGCACATGATGGTATTTCAACGACTCTTTTGTGTGTGACATTTGTCTTCCTTTTCTCTGGCAACCACTTCTTGGCAATGGTGGGTGGCAACGGACATGGTTTCAGTCCAGCAACTGACCCTCCTAGGGACCTAGTTGTAATCTTTTTATGTGGGGTGTTTTTTCTTTCTTATGTGACGTTGGCAGTTTGTCCCCAATTGCGTCCTCAAGAGATGTGTAAACCTAAAAAAAGATGTGTGTGTGTGTGTGTTATTGCAACCCAGTCCTATAATTAATGAACTTGTGGTAACTCTAGAAGGGAGGTTGTGGTGATGAAAATAAAAGCTCGCAAAAATATTTACACTCTTTCTCTTTTTTACATGGATGTAGCCTTGGGCGTCGATCGAGATGTGGGCTTTAGATCGTCAAGTATAACAAGTCATCATAGCCACATTGCACCTTTTTTCCACTATTGGTGAGTGCGGAAGAAAACAATGTAGGGGAATGTACTACTTAGTAATTTTTATATTGCTATATGATCATGACCAGATCACTACGAAGATGACAGAATAGGCCAATCTCACCAACAAGATCGCAACAGAGAGGAAGAAGATGTTGGTGTCGGTTCGCCGATTATCACAACTAGGTTTAAACCTCTGATGGTTCTGACACACATATATACTTTTTTGAACACTTTCCTATGTTTATATTCTTCTAATTTGCATTATCTGAATAAAACTAACCTAGACCGACGATGTTTTCAGCATGATTTCTATGGCATTGATTTCCATGCAGAAAAGGTGTCCAATAAATACTAGGAAAAATAGTGAAATTTCTTTCGAGAGAAAAGACCCACATAGCCATAAGACGGTGCCAGGAGGCATATATGGGGCCCACATGGCCAAGCTATGCGTCCACCCCCTAGCCGCGTAGGGAGGGTGCGTGGAGCCTAGAGGCATCGCCTCATGACACCCTTTGGCCTATATTATATTACTTGCCCTGAAACCATCGAAATGATTTCATGGGATTTTTCTGCGATGCATAGTCGTCGCCACCATAGTTCTCTTCCCGGAGGGAAGATCTAGTCTCCGAGAGGGGGATTCTTCGCCATCATCATCATCTCCTCTATCACCACCATCACGATCTCTGAGAGGTTGGTTTTGTTTTGATTTTTGTTATGGTTTTTTGTTTTGATATTCTTTTTCGTTTTCCTTCTGCATTCTCAGATTACTTGACTTGTTGCTAGCTTAGAGGAGAGAAAAAAAATCCCGCTTTTATTTACCTTTAAGTCTGAGAGAAGGCTTTTTCTTTCTATTAAAAGA
Organism: Triticum dicoccoides; assembly: GCF_002162155.2. Classification (NCBI taxonomy): domain Eukaryota; kingdom Viridiplantae; phylum Streptophyta; class Magnoliopsida; order Poales; family Poaceae; genus Triticum; species Triticum dicoccoides. Next base: position 224,754,950 of record NC_041390.1, on the reverse strand, counting down.
TCACAAATCAGCGGGATACGACCCATATCACATTCCTGTGCCATAGCTTGCAAAATCAGATAAATCTATCGAAGCTATGGTGCCAGGCCTATAAGAATCAGAAGAACAATCCACAATAATGTAACCGTAAACAAATGGCGGCTCTAACATAGATTTTTCTCACTATGTCATGTTGTTGAAAAATCCCGTGGTAGCATGGGATGATCGGCACTTTAGTTTTAGTTATTGATTTACGCATCACGCATTAACTAATATTTATGGGGGTTTCTCTATTTTTTCCCTGTCTTCATCACTTTTTATTTCTTCTTTCATTTTCGGTTACTTTTTTTATTACACGGTGAACATGTTTTTAGACAAGACGAACATTTTTAATAAACGCTGATTATTTCTTTAAACACGATGAATATTTCTTAATACATGATGAATATATTTAATACACTACACGCTGAACATGTTTCCAATACGGTTAATCTTTTGTAATGTATGGTGACATTTTTCAAGTATGTGATGAACATTTTACAAACACGCACTAAACTTTTTAAATATGCTGTGATCTTTCTTTGTTTATTATTACCATATTATTATTTCAACACCGTTTTAGTATTTATAATAATAATAATAATAGTAATAATAATAATAATAATAATAATAATAATAATAATAATAATAATTTTTTACAAACATACTTTCAGATTTTTAACTTTTTTTTAGACAGTTTCAGATTTTTAACTGATAAATAAAAAAAATCTAGAAAAAAAGGGAAGAAGGTAAATGTGGTGCTCCACTTCCAGCCCACATAGCCTTGTGTGGGTGTTTCCCCATCAATTTGGGTTCGCAGGAACTATACCTTGCATTAAGTGAGATGGAAGGAACTCTTGCCTTAAGAGTCCACAATAATGGGCTGGCCTATTAGCACAACTTTTGAAAGAGAAAGAGAAGAAAATGGGAGATCCCAGGATTCCATCCCTGGTCTGCACGATGGTGTGTATCAAAGCTAGCCATTGCGTAAGCCCCGGGTTCGTGTTGAATACTAGGGTGCAGACTACTTATAAAGAAAAGCGCCAATTTTCCATTGTTTCTTGCGGTTTTTTTTTGTTTTTCTTTGTTTTCATCGTTTTTTTCATTTCTTTCTCAATTTTTACTAGTTTATTTTTCATTTCTTTATTTTTGTTCAGTTCTCTTTATTACTTTTCCCAGTTCTCACTATTTCTTTCTTTCTTTCTTTTTTCTTTGTTTTACTTCAGTTATGTTTGTCTCTTTCTCGTTTTCATCTGTTTTCTTGTTTGCTCTCAAGTTTGCCTAGTTTTCTATACACATTTTTGGCATATATTGAATACACTATTTTAATAAACGCTTGACAATTTTTCAATTCTTGATTAACATTTTTCAAATACCTGATTAACATTTTTTAATACACACTCAACATTTTTTCTATATACATTTACCTTTTTTCAATAGCTTGATTAACATTTTAAAATACAAGTTTAAGATTTTCTGAATGCATGATTAAAATTTTTCTATACACATTTAAAAAATAATTTAAGTACAAGTTCAACATTTTTTAATATATGATCTACATTTTTTCTATACACGTTAACATTTTTTTCAAATACAAATTTAACAATTTTGAATACATGGTAAACAATTTCTCTATATAAATTTAACATTTATTCAAATGTTTGATTAACATTTTTCAAATACTTGTTCAACACTTTTTAAAATGCTTGATTAACATTTTTATATACATGATATTTTTCATTATTTCTCTAATACATGGTCAACTTTCTATGGTGAACTTTTTTGGTCAACTTTCTAAAAGTTGGCGCTCTAATACTTGTCCCATGAGGGGCGTGCGTGGGCGCTGCTACTTCTCTAATACATGGTCAACTTTCTAGGGAGCCGGTCTCAAGCGGAGACCTCCTGTTTGGCGCCCTCATCGCCGCTTAGACTAGTTGGCGCTCGAACACATGCTGTAGTAGGCCGGCCCAACATCGCTCGCTGCACATGCTAAAAAACAATCATCAAAGAAAATTCCGCGAGACTTGGGACTCGAACAAAGGTGCCAATGTCGACAGACTTTGATAAAAAATAGTTTACAAATTTGAAAGAGGTTCATTGATTCTAATAAAAAACATGTTCATGCATTTGAAAAAGTTCATCAATTTTGGAAAAGGTTCACAGATTTACAAAAAAGTTGACAAATTCAAAAAATGTTCGTCAATTCTCAAGCAAAAAATCACTGGATTTTGGGAACAGGAAGTTCATCAATCCTGTTAAAAAAAGTTCATGCATTTTGAAGAAAAGAAAGGAAAAAAGAGAAAAGAGAAAGGAAAATAAAAAAGAAAAGATGAAAGAAGAAAATAAGAAAAATAACGTAACTAAGCACGTCAGTTGGATTGTCTAATGGGCTACCAGAGATGGCACTGAAATACAGGTCGCGAGATTGAATCATATGCGCGCCCGTTTTTTTGCAGTTGAAAAACCGAAAACAAAACATAAAAGGGCCGACCCCGCGTGGAGGGGGGAGG